>NC_143586.1:20864097-21033676 GCF_048544385.1 Mastigoproctus giganteus | reverse complement strand
CTGGCAGAGGTGAAAGAGATTCTTGCACTGCTTCTATTAGAATGAGCAGAAGCCTGGAAAACAAGATGCATGGCATTTCAGAGACAGCTGGGAGCCATTGCGGTACAAGTAAACACATGGGTTGTGTTAGGGTAGCTAAGAATAGAAACAGGTGCAGGTATACTTGCGTGTACACCAATGCTAGGAGTTTAGTAAATAAATTTGATGAATTTGAGGTATTGCTCAAAACATCAAAGGCAGATATTGTTGGGATATCAGAGACGTGGTGTCACACAGATATAAGCGGTGCAGAACTGCAATTTGGGGAGTACAACGTCTACAGAAAGGATAGACAGGTTAGGAAGGGGGGAGGGGTTATGCTATTAGTTAAGAAACACATAAAAACCAAGGAGGTGAAGCCAGTCGACATCGCTGGACAGTGCAGTGTTGAGTCAGTTTGGTGTGACATAAGCATTGGGAGATCAAAATTGAGAGTAGGAGTGTGCTATAGGCCTAATGACTCTGATGAGTATAATAAGGAACTGTACAGGGAAATAGAGTGGGCCAGTAAATCAGAGAGTCTTATAATGGGAGATTTTAATTTCCCAGATATTGACTGGAATTTGGGGGCTGGTTACTTACACACTAGCAGGGCTTTTGTGGATTTATTGGATGATTGTTTTCTACATCAGCATGTTCGGGAGGCAACTAGAGGGAGTAATACTCTTGATTTGATTATCAGCAGTGATTCTTCATGCATTAAGAATCTGCAGATAAATGAACCACTAGGTGGCAGTGATCACAGTGTGCTGAAGTGGGATTTACACAAAGAGGTAACTACCATTAAGGGTAAAGGGAAGGGTTATTGCTTCCGTAAAGGCGACTACGATGGACTGAGACAGTATTTAAATTCTATACAGCCGGACCAACTGATGATGTTACCAACAGCAAATTCAAAATGGGAAGCATTCAAAGAACTTATCTTGGAAGCTACTAGGCTTTACATACCAACTAAGAAATATTGTTCAAGGTTTAGGCCAAAATGGATGTCAGATGAACTAATGAGGCATATGGCAGAGAAGAAAAATGCATGGGATACTTACAAATTAAAACATGACACAGAAGCCTATGATAGATACAAGTTGATATGCAACCAAGTTACAAAGGAGGTTAGGCAGGCGAAGGCAGATTACGAGAAATCCTTGGCAAGGGATGCAAAGAAAAACAGCAAAGAGTTCTTTACTTATGTAAACTCTAGAAGGAAGGGGATGAATCAGATTGGTCCACTTGATATTGATGGGTCAACTGTTGATGATCCTGCTCAGGTAGCTAACACACTAAATGAATATTTTGCATCGACATCACATGAGGAGTTATTCAGCAAGGGGAATGCCAGAGGTGTATTCAACTCTAGCAGTAAGCTACAGAATCTTGAAATAACTGGGAGTAAAGTGGAGGAGAAACTGATGAAGATAAACACAAGAAAGGCACCCGGGGTGGATGGGATCTATCCAGTTATATTAAAGGAGGCAGCAAAGGAAGTAAGCAAACCCTTAGCCATAATTATGAGAGATTTGTTGGACTCAGGGGAGGTACCCATAGACTGGAAATGTGCAAATGTGACCCCAATTCACAAAGGAGGATCAAAGGCTGACACAAGTAATTATAGACCTGTGAGTTTAACTTCTGTTCCAGGAAAATTAATGGAGGCACTGGTTAAAGAAGCACTGCAGGATCATTTAGACAAGACTTCAGTTATAGCTCAGACACAGCATGGTTTTGTTAAGGGGAAGTCTTGCCTGACCAACTTGATTGGATACTATGATGCAGTCACAAAAGAACTGGATGCAGGGAATAACTTTGATATTATATACTTGGATCTTAAAAAGGCTTTTGATACTGTTGCACATGGAAGACTGCTACACAAATTGGAGCAGTGTGACATTGGAGGCAAATTGCTGCTATGGATAAAGGGGTGGTTGAGGGGGAGAAGACAGAGTGTGGTAATCAATGGACACCGCTCATCGTTGACTAATGTTATTAATGGAGTCCCTCAGGGCTCAGTGCTGGGTCCATTATTGTTTTCTGTATTTATAAATGATATTGATGATGGTATATCAAGCTTAATGTCCAAGTTTGCAGACGATACAAAGGTTGGCAGGGTTGTCAAGGACACTACTGACACTATGCTGCTGCAACAGGATCTGGAAAGGTTGAGCAGATGGGCTGAGAGGTGGCAAATGAAGTTTAACATTGACAAATGTAAAGTACTACACATGGGAAACAGCAACCCCAGAGCAACGTATCAACTCTGTGGTACTACACTGACAGTCGTAGAGAATGAAAGGGACTTGGGGGTGATTGTGCAGGCAGATATGAAGTTCTCTGAGCAGTGCAGACGGGCTGCAAGAGTAGCTCATGGAGTATTGTCAATGATATACAGGAATTTTTCCAGCAGGGATAAGGAGGTGATTATTCCATTGTATAAGGCAATGGTCAGGCCACACCTAGAGTACTGTATACAGGTCTGGAGGCCTCATTTCAAGAAGGATGTAGAGCTGCTGGAACGAGTACAGAGAAGGGCAACAAGATTAGTGAATGGAACAAAGGGGTGCTCTTACGAAGAAAGGCTTACGTTTTGCAAATTACAGTGTCTGGAGACTAGGCACCAGCGAGGTGATCTGATAGAGGTGTATAAAGCCTTGAATGGTTTAAGCATGCTCAATGCTGATGGGATTCTTCCTCTAGCTCAGAAAAATCACCTGAGAGGGCATAAATTCAAATTGAGGAAAGACAGATGTAGGATAGATGTGCGGCAATTTGCCTTTAGCTAGCGGGTGGTTGGTTGGTGGAACAGACTGCCATCCCTTGTGGTGGAGGTTGATAGCCTAAATAAGTTTAAGGCTCAGCTGGACAGGTATTTTGAACAAACAGAGGGGTGAAGTGGAAGTGGTTTTTTTTTTTTTTTTTTTTTTTTTTTGGCTGATGCTGCATAAGCTTGCTTTCTTGCATCAAATGCCTCTACTAATGCTAATGCTAATGCTAATGCTTTCAGGTCTGGTCGTCAGGTGTGTGGTTATCACTGGACTGTGTCACTAGTAGGGGTTCCTCCTCAGATTTTTCCCGTTTGTTAAGTCAAAATTAGAGATGTATGTTCACTGCAGTCAGACTTGGGGGGCAGTTTCAGGGCTCTCATCCTTTAGTCACTGGTTCAGCAGAGCTGAATAATATCATAGTTTGTGAAGAGTCTAAATCAGAAGGTCCAAAACAGTGTTGTCATCCACGGGACAGAGGGCCCTCCAAATATCGATGATAGTCAAGTTGACAGTCCTGCTGGAATTTGAGCAAGACGAGTTTGTCAGGTGTAAGTTCGTTCTAGTGGTAGGGATCTTCTTCTTGTGAAGAGATCTAGCAGTATTGCGAGTAGGCCTTGTACACTCTCCGTCGCTGTCCAACAAGTAATGCTCCTGGAGTTTTGGATTGAAGTTAATTCTGGAAATC
This sequence comes from Mastigoproctus giganteus, assembly GCF_048544385.1. NCBI lineage: Eukaryota > Metazoa > Arthropoda > Arachnida > Uropygi > Thelyphonidae > Mastigoproctus > Mastigoproctus giganteus. The sequence continues at coordinate 21,030,196 of NC_143586.1, read as the reverse complement.
AGTATGCAGCGAAGGTCCTCATACAAAGGGCAGTCATAGATTAGGTGACTCCAACTCTCCACCTCTCAACAGTGGCAGAGGGGATCATCAATAATTCCAAGACTTGAGAGCTTGGCTCTGATGGACCCGTGACCTGTTAGCATGAAAGTTGCATGCAGGCTGGGGAGAACCATGAAGGAGACTTGGGACATACCTTGTTGATATGTGGAATAAATTTCCTAGTGTTATCTCCTTTAGTGGAGTTAGCCCATCTATCTTGCCAGGTCCTGTAAATGGAGGCTAAGGCGCTTCTTTTTAGCCTTCAAGTTGTTAGTAGGATAAATGGTGTGTTCCATAATCGACACCGATGTGTCTATTGATAGTTGGTAGAGGAACTCGCATCGTATAACCTCCAGATCCAAAGGGAGGGCCACTGCCAGCACCTGAAGGGCATGGGTGCTGATAGTACGGCAGGCCCTGGTATATGGTAAAGAGGATAAATCTTTGAATAGTGTCGAGCTTCTTTCTGTTTACTGCTATTTTTGCTCTCGGATACCATAGTCCTGCAGCGTATGTAATCGCCGGTAGAAATACCGCTCTGTAGAACAGCGACAGCGTGCGGCGGTTGAGGCCCCAATCCCGCCGCGTAACTGTGACGACCAAGGCAGTATAGTTCCTTAACTTTGTTTGCAAGTGTTTTAAATGTGGGAGGAATGTAAGTCCTCTAGGATTATTCCTAGATATTTCAATTCAGTAGTGAAATGTATTGTGGTCTCGTTTATCTTAATTTGTGGACGTCTTCTGAGGGAGCTTTTCAGTAAGGTGGAATTAGTCTTCATTGGAGAGATTTGAGGATTATGATCCCTTGCCCAGTTTTGTAATATCGAGAGAGCCTGATTTGCAAATTTTTTAGTTGCGCTCTGCAGTCTGTAGACACGGCCAGAATCAGATCATCTGCATAGGCCTGGGAGATAACTTCATTCAGGTTAGTGGCGAGGAAGTCATCAAGTACAATATTCCAAAGGAGTGGCCCCAGTACCGAGCCTTGGGGTCGGCCCCTAGGTATACTCCTTCCACATAGACGGCAATTCGATGTCAGTATGGATAAACTTCGTGAGTTAACCGACTTTGAAAGAGGGATGAAAGTGAGTGCCCGATGCATGGGTTACCCTATTGCGGAGGTGGTGCAGAAATTGCACTGTCCCCGTTCGACAGTATCGGGAATACTCCATTTCCAGAATAACATCTCATCGTGGACAGCGCTCAGGTCGGAAAAAGGTGGTGAACGAACGCGCCCGTCGATGTTTGTCTTGCATTTTTTCATCCAACCGGAGAGCGACAGTGGCACAAATCGCTGACTTCAATGAGGCAAGTGCCAGAAACGTCTCCACCAAGCCCATCAGGTGACCATTACCCGAAATAAGTTATGGGAGCTGCCGAATCACCAGAGTCCCATTACTAACACCACGACACACTACTCTACGTCTCAACGGGGCGAAAGAACATACTTAGGCACTGGACCTTGGATGATTGGAGACAGGTCTCCTGGTCTGATGAGTCGCGTTCCCAGTTATTTCGAGCGGGCGGGAGGGTGCGTATCTGGCGGAAATCACTCGAAGCTATGCATCTGTCATATCAAAAAGGAACTGTTCAGGCAGGTGGATGGCCAGTAATGGTCTGGGGCATGTTCAACTGGCACACGATGGGACCTTTGGTACATCTAGATGCCTCTCTGAATGGTCCAGATTAGGTGTCCATTCTTTCATACCATCTGCAAGTTAATAATTACCATCCCACTGATCCTGATGCCTATCAGAAAAAAGTCACAAATATAATTATAGAAGCTAGCAACTGCGCCATTGTGCTGTCCCGTGGTGGGCCCTAGAACTCCAGCGCCTCCGGCGGAAGGTCAACTTCCGAAGAAGAGCCTTCCAACGAGCGCGAAGGTCCTGGCCAGCTGCAGAGGTGGAGGCTCTTCGCCAGCAATGCAAAGAGACCAGAAATATATACACGGCTACTATCAGGAAATGCAAGACATCATGGGAACAACTAGTTTCCACAACCGGAAAAACCGATCCCTGGGGGTGTAGTCTATAAAATTACAACCAACAGGCTCCCAGGAGGGGAGGGGAGGTAATGACACCAACAATAACCCCTCAAGATAACATAACAACCTCATGGGACAGATCCGTCAATAACATGTTGGATACAATTAACAACCAGCAATGGATCCTAGTACAAGTCAACAACAACTCTGCCAGGACAACAGTATCAGTCCAGATCATCAAGAGCCGCCCTTCACTATTCAGGAGCAGCACTCCGCAACAATAAATGTCCAGGACCGGACCTACTTGAACCAAGATTATAAAGAAGACTGGAGCATTCCTGATCCTCGACCTGTTCAATCATTGCCTGCAGACAGAAGTCTTCCTCTCTGATTAGAAGACAGCTAACGTACCCCTGATTCTGAAAAACCCAACCAAGCCTCCAGAAATCCGATCTTATAGACCGATTGCCCTCTTATCTGTATTAAGCAAGCTTTTCGAATACCTATTTCACAGTAGAATTATAGTATATTATAATGCAGCAAATTGATCCTCTACAAGCCAATATGGTTTCAAACAGGGATGCTCAACAGTTGACCAGTTGACGCACTCCTGAATATCCTCACAACTGCCTCAAACACCAATAGAAAATATTTCCTGATTATTGCCATAGACTTTGCTGGGGCGTTCGACTGACTCTGGTGGCCGAACGTCCTCAACCGGCTAAGACGTGCCTGTCTTCCCAGAAACATCTATAACATAAATAAGATCTTTATTGTACAGTTCACCGGTACACGCAGGTACCACGACCATAAAATACCCTTCACGGCACCATGCCAGAGGTTAACAAACGGCAGAGATAATAAAGAAATTGTAAAGATTAATTATAAGCAAATTATATAATAAAAAAAAAAAAAAGTACTCATAGCAGATAACATTGACTTGAAAGGAAAACTAATACAAAATAACAAAAATAACAAATTGTGATAACAAAAGCTTTTCCTCAAGTCCAGTTTTCTGAGAGTCTCTTGCCCCGCCATTACGATCTGAGATCAGTTGGTAGTTCTGGAGACCACGTGCAGATCTAGGATGATCCGTCTATACTTTTTATCATCTATGATTTTAAATAAGTCAGCATCCAGGGATTGAACCAGGTGGAGCTTCTGATAAGGCAGGAACCGATCTTTCAAATGTAGTCTCGAAGGAAGAGCAAGAAGCTTGGGAGTGGAGCGGAGACCTGGTTGGGGAATCCGCCAGCACACGGTGTCCCAAACGTTGGGTGCTGAGACTCTCCCGGCAATCATTTTTACGGTGAAGATGAGTCTTCTCTCGTGCATTAATGCTGAAAACCTGGTTAAATTCAGCGCGTTGGCCATCGGTGTTGTGCGCTGCTGTGGTGGGAGATGACACTTCCAGGTTGCCCACTTCAGGAGCCAGTATTCAGCGGCTTTTAATGGTTTAATTGTGGTGTCTGCAGCTGAGCCCCACAACTCTACTCCATACAGTACACTTCCAAAAATCATCATCCTGATGTACATTTTTATCAGGTTGCTGTTGTGAATGTGTAGCAAGTGCTGCTTGGCAACCCACCGTTTCTTGTTGAATTTAGCACAGAGTTCTTCTATATGGTGATGGAATCGTAATTTTCTGTCGAAGATTACACCCAGATCTCTTTGCTTTTCAACGCAGGGGATCGGGACTCCGTCAATCGCAGGCTGAATTATGGTTGGTATGGGTTTAAGAGAGAATACCATGATGGCAGATTTCTCAGGGTTCACTTGCAGGTCAAAATTCTTGAGGTACTGCTGTACTTCTGATAAGGTCTTGTTGATGGTTACTGTGGCGTTTTTGGCTTCATCGGTCAAATTTATTTTTGTGAAGATCTTTAAATCATCTGCAAATGATATCATATCTGTTCTATTGTGTATTAGTGGGTAGATGATAGCAGTGAAAAGAATTCCGGACAGGACTCCTCCTTGTGGAACGCCTGCATGTATTTGTCTAGTATACCTTTGTTTTCCTATGTACATTTGGATGATTCTATTCTGAAGAAAGGATGTCAGAAACTTCAATACTGGGCCTGTGATGTGATAGTAATTTCGAAGGAGTTTGAGCAAGGCTGGGATGTGAACACTATCGAACGCAGCTTGTAAATCAAGATATGTGATTGCCATTTCTTCTTTCTCCTCAAATGATCCAAGGATTGCATTAGTAGTCATAATCAGGTTACTAACTGTTGATCTGTTTTGCAACGAATAATGAATTTGCTGGGGCCTGTGCGGGAGAATTTGCGTGGTAAGTGTTTTCAGTACTGTTTTTTCAAGTAATTTCAATAGACACGAGGAACGAGAGATGGGTCTAAAGTGCCTGGCTTCAGTTGGCTGGGAAACTTTTGGGAGTGGCCTAACAGAATATAAATTCCATATTGGAGGGAAAAATTCTCCTTTTAATATGCTATTGAAAATTATTAGGAGCGGATCACTTAGAAATGGGCTCAAACATTTAATGATAAATTGTGGTACTTTGTCGATTCCCGCTGTACCAGTTGCAGGCAACTTATTAATCGCAGATAAAAGGTCTTGTCTTGTTAATTGAATGGTTTCAAGTGCATCTCTGGCCACATCATCATCAAACATGGGAATATCACTGGGCTCAAGTTGGTTTTGCTGAACTCGTGCAATAAAGTCCATCCACCTTTCAGGATCAAACTGTGGAGGGAGTTCACAGTATTTCTGTCGGTATGATGGACAGCCCTTATGAAGTGTGGTTTCAATGTGATGTTTTATGGCTTGAGACTTGAGGCGGTTGAAGCTTGCTCGTCCTTTGGAGTACGCAATTCGATCCGGAGCTAGTCCTGTCATTTTCCACTGTTTGTACAGTTCCTGTTTAAGCTTAAAACTGTTACTCAGCTCAGGAGTCCACCATCCTCTCGTACGTTCAGAGATCCTTATTTTCTTTGAGGCTGCATAATTAGAAATTGTGATGAGCCAGCGAGTTAAAAGGTCTAAGGCAAGTTGATTATCACATTGCTCAAGTGCATTCCAAGGAATTGCAGTGGCTGCTTCTAGACATTTAGTAATGTTGAGTAATTTTGGGCTCGTTATTATCTTGGTGTGGACCTGAGTCGAGACGTTGTAATTTGGAGTCGGAAAATATAAGTTAATTAAAATTGGCATGTAATCAGATTGAAAAGCTATTTCTGTTGTAGAATCAAGTTCACAATTGCTCGATGATAGCACAAGATCAAGATGGTGATCACCTCTGGTCGGGAGATTATTAATCAGATGGATTCCTAATGGGTGAAGGTTATTTAGCAATCTGGACTGAAGATGAACAAGTTTAGGGGAAAAGTTAAAGTCTCCACAGATAACATGCCTTGCTGAGTGATGGAGCCCATGAATGAGCCAATTAGTTATCTCGTCGACGGTTTCAGCATCGGGTCCTGGAGGGGTGTATATAACTGCAAAATCAATGCGAGCAGATTTAAATTCGCATGACGCAATTAGCCCTTCGAACTTAGTGGACTGACTTTTATAATTCTTAGTAACAAGTATGTGCGGTGTTTTGTAGAAGAGTCCCACTCCACCTCCCCTTTTGTCTTGTCGGGAGCAGAGAATCACATTATATCCAGCCGACACTGCATATGGAAAATGCTCCTCATTTCGGCCAAGCCAGGTTTCTGTTAAGCAAAGCACATCAAACTTGTGCGAAAGTAGAAGTTCTTCTACAGTTTCAAGCTTGTTACGGATGCTACGGGCATTCTGATAGAATATAGAGATGCTATTATGTCTGGGGATATTCCTTAGTACCCTCTGCGGTCTTTTTCTCTCTTTTTTTTAAGGTGTTTCTTTCAGATATCCTAACAGGAATTATTGTGAATTGGCTTCCATTCATGATTTCGGTAGTGAGTCAGCTAGTGGGGTTTACTGGACCCTGAATGTGATCGTGTCTTGATTGGCTGTGCCTCTGAAGTCTGGTGGGGGGCGAAGATTGAAAGTAGGGCCTGATGAGGAGCCCTTGAGGCCAAGTGGATGGCTGACACAGGATTTTATATTGGGTACTGTTGCAGTCTAATCTGAAAGATGAATAAGAAGGCCATTTTGTGGGTAGTTGGTATACATCAACGGATATATTCAAATTATCACTTATGCCATTTTTAACTTGTTCAGAGGTTGTGTGTGGAGCCAATCGTGAGATGAATAGGCTTTTGCGAGTGGGTTGTTGGTCGATGTGTGCTACGTTGCCACTAGTCTTGAGCCAAGTAGTTGGGGCTGTCCCAGTTATATATGATCTTCTCGATCTCTTGTTTCTTCGTGTCTCAGGTACCATCCTTGCCGTTTGGCGCTTTTCCTTCGTTGTGTTTCCTTTGGATAACACTATAAGAAGCTAGCTCACAGCCAGAGAAATAAATGTCAATGCACCATACTGCAGAGTCAAACGCAAGGTTTACAGGGGCTGTCCCAAAGGCTCGGTACTGGGGCCGCTCCTTTGGAATGTTGTACTTGATGACTTCCTCACCACTAACCTGAATGAAGTTATCTCCCAGGCCTATACAGATGATCTGATCCTAGCCTTGTCTACAGAATGCAGAGCGCAACTAAAAAATTCTGCAAATCAGGCTCTCTCGATATTACAAAACTGGGCAAGCTATCATAATCTTCAAATCTCTCCAATAAAGACTAATTCTATCTTACTGAAAGGGTCCCTCAGAAAACGTCCACAAATTAAGATAAACGAGACCACAATACGTTTCACTACTGAATTGAAATATCTAGGAATAATCCTAGAGGACTTATATTCCTCCCACATTTGAAACACTTGCAGACAATGTTAAGGAACTATACTGCCTTAGTCGCCACAGTTACGCGGCGGGATTGGGCCTCAACCGCCATACTCTCTCGCTGGTCTACAAAGCAGTATTTCTACCAGCGATTACATATGCTGGAGGGATATGATATCCAAAAGCAAAAATAGCAGTAAACAGAAAGAAGCTCGAAACTATTCAAAGATTTATCCCCCTTACCATTACAGGGCCTGCCATACTGTCAGCACCTATGCCCTTCAGGTGCTGGCAGGCACCCTTCCTTTGGACCTGGAGCTGATACGTTGCGGGTACATCGGTGACGTTCATGGACCACACCATTGATCCCACTAAAAACTTGAATGCCTCAGTCTCCTTTATGGTTCTCCCCCGGCTATATGCAACTTTCATGCTAACAGGTCACGGATCCATCAGAGCCAAACTCTCAAGTCTTGGAATTATTGATGATCCCCGCTGCCACTGTGGAGAGTTGGACTCACCTAATGTATGACTGCCCTTTGTATGAGGACGTTCGCTGCATTCTGATTACCAGAATTAACTTCAATAAAAAATTCCAGGAGGCCTTGTACTCTCTTTCGCTGTCCAACAAGTAATGTTGGACAGCGAAAGAGAGTAAAAGGCCTTCTCGCAATACTGCCAGGAGCTCTTCACAAGAAGAAGATCCCTACCGCTGGAACGAACGTACACCTGACTAACTCGTCTTGCTGAAATTCAAGCAGGACTGTCAACAACTACCATAGATAATAGGAGGGGACCTCTGTCCCATGAATGACAACATTGTTTTGGACCTTTCTGGTTTAAACTCTTAACAAACTATGATATTATGCAGCTCTACTGACCAAGTGACCAAATGGACGGACTCCCTGAAACCACCCCCAAGTCAGACTGCAGTGAACATATATCTCTAATTTTGACTTAACAAACGGGAAAAATCCGAGGACAGACCTCTACTAGTAACACAGTCCAGTGATAACCACACACTTAACGACCAGACCTGAAAGCTCCGAACTCGTAGCGAAAAAGTATACATTGGCCGTGACACATGACGTATAGTCCCAAATGTGACAGGCTTGTCAGACTTTGAAAAAGAAGACAAGATGGGATGGGACCTTCGTCCCAGGTATGACACTCAAAAGCACAACTCTGCTGCTACCATGAAGCTTTCCTTTCCACGCTCCCTTGCATGGTCATTTTCCTCCAACACCCATGAGGTTATCCATTGTCTCCTGCCCCCTCGCCATCCCTCTTTTCCCTCTGGTGGGGCATGGGCCTGCTCCACTGTTTTGGGAGTCATATTCCCTATTGACCCTTTATCTCTGTCTTTCCCCCCAGCCTTTAGTCTCCCTCCCCTTCTCTAACTTATAACCTGCTTCCGAACCATTCTAAATTGTCTGAGCCGTACACCCAAAAACTTAATAACAACATCAAATCGGATAATCAGTAATCCTTTTGGTTGACCCCTATCTGTAGTGGTTTTTTTTTTTTCCCTAGGAACTAGCTACTGAAATCTCAGGAAATTAGGTGGCAGGACCTGCCAGATTAAATAACTATAATACTAGTGTACCTGGTCTGCCTCCATAGGGCAGAGTGTGGACAACGTTTGAACCCATTAGGGGCCCCAGCGGCTAAATGACCAGAGGAACAACGGTACACGGCACTACACGTATACATATTCCATACACTTCTAAGTCTCTGGCATTAACAGTGTTCTGTTTCACACCCGCAATGTATACTACGCGGGGATGGGGGAAACTCCTGATGCCGTTTGACACTAAACACACTCTACACTTTACACCGTCTGCATCACTTTATGGTCATTGTGCACCCACAGGAAAATGAACCCTTTCAGCAGGACAATGCGCCTCTCCACAGAGCTGTGGTGACTAGAACATGGTTTGAAGAGACTTCTGCAGATTTTACCACCACGGAATGGCCTCCCCGTTCACCAGAAATGAACCATATGGAGCAACGTTGGGATGCTGTGCAAAGGTCCATTCAAGCTTTAGATCCTCCACCCAGTAATGCGACGGAATTATGGATAACAGTGCAGCAAGAATGGATGGAAATGCCTGTGGATGACAAAACCTGAGGAATGCTTTCGTGAAATAGTGGACTGAATGCCTCGCCGTGTGACTGCCCTTATCCGAGCAAAAGGTGGGCCTACCCGTTACTAGGTACTATCCCGTGATTTCTGTCCACTCAGTGTACATACACTTTTTATACTTCATGGTCTGTTTGTGCCCCAGGGAAGCAAGTTTTATAGTCTCTTTTGTATACACACTATAATCGACAAGAATCTGATGAAATAAAATAGTGTTAAGGAAAACTGTTGAAATCCTACTGAATATTCCGACTTGGAACCATTTGTATAGAGCTGTAAGAAAACCGAGATCACTGTTCGGCATGTAACTGCTAGTAAACGGTTAGCAGTTTAGTACATTTTCCTCATTTACAAAGAGACAAGTCACTAAATAGAAAGAGGACATTCCATGGTGGAAAAATATTCTTATATTTTTCCACCATGGAATGTCCTCATCAATGATTATCAGATGGAAGTTATTATGAATATCTCTGGCTCGGATGATAAATGGTCGACTGGTCTTGACACGAGCATCACAGATCATATCCCAACGTAACAGAAATATCTATGGCCATGTGGAGTTATTTAGCATGGATTGCAGTTTAAAAATCATTTCGCAGTGAAAGTAGCTGACGCTTATGTGATAGGGGTGGTTCATTGGCTTCAACATACAAATTACTGTTTGGAAAGGTTGCACATGGCAGCTGTACATGATATAGGTGCGTAACGAAGGACTTGGTCTGGCCCTCGAAAAACACTCGCTCTAGTGGAAGCATATACATCAACGCCGCAATTAATTTTGGATTGGACTAATTCCCAGTATAAGGGAAACAAGTGCATCTGTCAACACGCCCCAAGATGTGAAAGATGTAGCATGAAGGATGTTAATTCCCTTCATACACTTGTTACTTAGTAGACATATATACTGAAGAAAGGTCAGCTTTTGATCCTGTGCTCATTTCTGTCGTAATCAGAATCTTTATCCTGATCCTGAATTAACAGCACCTCTAACTAACGTTAATTCAGGATTAAGGTAAGGATTCTGATAATAACAGAAATGAGCACAAGATATTTTCTGGGATGATAGCCTAAAGATACTATCTATCGTCCTTGAACTCTGTTAGCAGTTGATGGGCTGGGATACAATTAATATTGATAGCAAAGTGTTGCACTTAGCACAAAGCCCTGTGGTACTCCTTTTTCGTGGTCAAATACTGTGATTTTAAAAACTCATTCCAGATTATTGTTTCCAGCCAACTTATGTCTTCTAAAGTGGATGTGCCCAGTCAAAAAACCACCCTAAAACCTAGAAAGAAATTGATTTGTTTCCAAATAACTCACCAATCGAGCATTCACCGTTCATTCCAAGAATTTGTTAAGGCAACTGTACAGTTGATACTGGTTCCCCTTCAAGGAATACTCGAATATACAAGTGTAATAAGTGGTCCACGGCTGATGTTTATAGATATTTCAGCATGTCGTTAGGGATGTTGTTTGGTCCTTTTGCACTAGATGTACAGTGAGAGAGAGAGAGAGAGAGAGAGAGAGAGAGAGAGAGAGAGAGAGAGAGAGAGAGAGAGAGAGAGAGAGAGAGTAATCTGCAGTTTATCCTTAGTGAACGGCTAGTTATAAGGTTTAACTCCTTTGGATAAAAAATAAATCTCCAGTTTTTCTTCTGTATCTTAAAACACAAAGAAATTCTGGTCGCCTAGGAGTTTTGTAAAATACTTAAAAAAAGTTTTTCCCAAAGGCATCATCAACAGTTGTAGCTGGCTCAGTAACTGATGAGCGAGCCACTGTACTTCAGGGTATGAAGGGTATTTTCCTCTCATCATTCTGATTTTTTCCCAAAGACTTTATAGCTACGATGCAGAAAAGAGGATCCGTGAAATTCGCTGGCTTCGCTGCCTCATATACCGAGCTTCAACACGGGCACGTTTGAAGACTGTAGGATTTGTGGTAGTGTGGATAGTTCGGGGAAACGATCCCATGCCTTATTTTGAGCTACTCTAGCGATTGTGGATTCTGGTGTCACCACGGCTTTGGATAGGAAGGGGAATAAAGCAGATGTCTTTTGAAAATGTTTGTTGCCACTTCAATTACACACTCCCCGACAGATGGTTTGCTGCATCATTCTTTCGATATTGGATTACTTCAGTTGCTTCTAAACACAGCATTTGTCGATAAGCACCTAGTCGGCATGATAAAGTTTCCAGCATTTTATCCAACTTCCATCACAGTGGATATAACAGGAAAGTGATCACTCCCAAGAGAGTTGACATTTACCTTCCACACAAATAATGGAATGACAGAAGAAGAATAAATCAATGACTGAAAAGATGCGCGTTGGAAAATGGAAGAAAGTAGTTGCATGATATTTTGAAGAGAAAGGTTAATCGAGCATGCACTTCATAATAGTGCTAATACAAATAGCTCTGCGGCTATTTGAATTGGAACTACCACACAGGGTGGTGTGTCCATTAAAATCCCCTACAAGGAACGGATGATGTGATGACAACTGGCTAACGAATTCATTGGGATTTTCCTGAGGGATGTCGATCTTCGGTGGTAAGTAGATGAACCAGACAGTGAAGGTGATTCCAACAGCCAGTTGGGTTGCAGCCATTTACAGATTGCTGGTGAAAGAGATCTGCTGACCAAGAGTGTGTTGGATACAAGGACAGCACCACAACCATGGGTGAGTCCATCCTCCAGTCCGTCTTACCACCATTTATGCGGACATTAAATAGTATATCTCCTGTTAACAGTGACAGACCAGTTTGTATTTATTGAGAACTTCATATCATGCAAATTCCCCAGGAGTCCACAGTAATTCCACTGAGCAATTTTGTAATTCTTTAGGAGTAGTGGATCCTTCAGTTGACATTAGGGGTACTGGTGATTTGCTTTTGGGCATTTTCGCTTAATTTTTCTTTGGGAAGTATGGGCGGTTGTAACCATATCTTCCTCACTGAGAAAGTTTGGGATGTAAGTTGGTACTTGACAGATAAAAAAAAAAAAAAAAACTGTCAGATTAGGGCCACTCATGTTAATCATATGGTTTAGGCAATAGGATTATCATGGGTGTAAATGAATGACAAAGTTGATTTATTGCATGGAGAATTGTAAGAGTTTGTGCTGCTGGTTATGTGTACAGAACAAGACAAAACTGTCATATCAGGATCACACGAGAATTATCTCATCTACCGCTGTGTTTAATGCCTGTAAATTGCCTGGTCGGTTTGCGTAATTTGTTGGACGAAAAACTCGAATTTCTGGTTCCAGGGGAAGGGAGGAATACCTTGTATTCCTCAGTGTATTTTCAATGATCTTCGACAATATGAAGAGTGAAAATTCTCACTGAATTTGTTAACGCTGCGTCTACATCGCCTGTCCGATCAGGTCGAATAACGACCTCTCGCTAAGAATTAACCGGACACTTAACGGGGGAGGGGTAATAATAAGGTTTCAGCTGCCGCTTTCACACGTGCGGTGTCAACGAGTGTGTGCCAGTGGAAACGAAAACAGTCTCCTGCAGGAAATGAATGATATTCGACAAGTATAGGAGTGGCAAAAGTATAAAGTGACTTGGAGAGAAAACCGCTTCTTACAGGCGAATAAAAAGTAAAAATGAAGACATTTTTACAAAATTTCATTATCAGATTAAAAACTTTATAACGGCCATTAAGGTTAATTGCAAAAATTATAGCTATATTATCTTATATATTAAATATTATAATTAAAGTTAACTGGCTTACATATGGGAAATGGTATCTGTACAAGATAACACACCATTTCACTATTTCAGTAATATAAATATTAAGCTGCCTTGTTAGCTTTAAGGTAATAAAGATGGAAATAAGGATTCCATCTTTATTACCATGACAAATCAAACCATGACAAGAGCAGATCCTTCTTTGTGCTAACTATCTAGCTTAGACAGAGGTTTAAATAGTGGCTTTTTAGTTTAAGGCATGCAACCATTTCCTGATCAACATAACTACAGTATCCAAGGTCGTCACTACCACGGATGTGAAATTACGCTCCCGGATAACCGAGTGCAAACTTTATAGTCTTTTTTTCGTTTTCCTTCAACTGTTTATTTCAGCACTCTGGACTCTTAGTTACTAGGGCAGAGTGTCCTAATTCCTTATCTAAATTGCCTCCTGTGAAAAAAACTGCCATTCAATTACTTATGACTACTTCACATAACATTTTGTGTTCTGATTTTGATGCATCTGGGAAAACTTCCCTCATCCTAGTTACCTCTTTTGGTAGGACTCAGTCGTCTACATTATGTACTCCAATGTGTGTGTGATTAAATAACTCTATATAGCGCGAATTTATCATTTTCATTTTCTTTCAATAATGAGTAAAAATGAGGAAAGTCATATAATAAGAACATAGAACAGTATATACTGTATTATTTTTAAACTGTGGAAGTTTGTTTTGACTAAATATTTATGGTCATGTTTAATTTCTTCTGTTTTTTGAGACTGTCTGTAAATTTTAGACATTACTTCGTTTTTTTTTTTTTTTTGTATTTGTGTGCGCATGTGTTGGAGAATGGCAATTAATAATGAATGTTTATTCTTTCACAGATCACTAGTCGCTAGAGGGCGCTGCTAGTTGCATTTACACAACGACCATATCACGTGGAGTGTTTTTAAAGACAGTTTGGCTATATTTACATGATGGTGGAATCGGCAGACATTCACGGTTTGAGTAGGGAACAGGTATTGGGAAATTTTTAGCTAATATAAAAGATTTAATGACTGTGTGCATGATTTAGAAATACCTTAAATGAGATAACGCTGTACCACTTAAACCTTATTGCAGTTCCCTTCTGTATTTCATATTGAGATATCTCTGTTGGTTCCAGTATAGGTTTGCATGATGTAAAATCACCAGAGATCTTGGTGGAAAAGGCTTGTAATTATAACTTCTACCATAGATCATTCAGTGTGCCACTACACTGTTCTCAAGTATGAAATGGATAGTAAATAAATAAATGCTCTTATACAACTAGGAATTGATAGTACTGTTGTACAAACCCTTCACGGCTACAAGGAGGCAAAGGGTTAAAATGTAAGGTGGGTTAATGATATAATAAGCAAAATACAAATAAAACAGTTGAGAATTATACAGTAAAATTAGAGGTGAAGCAGCCAAACAAAATACATCAGTTTCAGAGAGATGATTATACATAATGTGATCATTTTCCAATAACCTCTAGGACACAAACAATGAAAACCTCGGTATTTGCAATGATTTCAGAAAAGGTACTTCTCAGCAGGGTCAAGTACAAATTTATGGGTTCAAGTACAAGTTTAGGGATGCAGGTAGAAGTCCCATTCGTGTTTTCTCTGAAGATTGTTTATTATTATGTTTTCCTTCCTAAGACTTCTTTTTTTTTTTTCTATCAAGGTGAATTTTATTACACCCAGGTTTTGGGAGGTTCATCCTGTATCCCATAGATCCTGCTTGTTCTCTGGTGTTTAAGTTGAAATGCTATCTTTCTAAATTACAATCATGTGCCACAGGAGGTGTATTATCATTTTAGTGTCCCATATATTTTATTTTTGCTTTTATTTATAGAGCCATAATTTTTTTTCGTAGCCATAGCCGAGTGGGCAGGAGCGGGAGTGCAGTAGCACACACTCTTTGAGTAGACTGGGGTTCAAGCCCCTGACTGCTGAATACGGTCGATCTGCCAACCCGCACTGGACCAGCGTGGTAGATTATGGTCCATTTCCCTCAGTATGAATTGTTGAGGAGGCTTCCATCCTGCAGTGGGTTGATAATGGCTGCACTTTACTTTTTTTTTTTTTTTTTATGTTATTAAAATATCATTTTAAAATCTTAAAATAATCTTCTTGACTAAGACACATTTAGGGCTCAAGCCTCAAGCTGCAAGCAAATTTAGACTATGTGTATATTAAGTGCAATAGCATCATTAATACACAGCCATTTCTGAATAAACAGAATATTTATAAGGCGGCATTGTTTTAAGTTATATCTCATATTGTGAATACGTTCATGAGTTGCCATGACATTGCACTACTTCGAACAATATTTCACCAATATTGACAGACAATAAAAATTAACATTAGTCTTTAGGTGTACATTTTGTATACCTAAAGCATACAAAATGTGAAACTAACAGAAACATTCACAATGCTGTCATTATGACTTCAAGGATACAAGAAAAATAAACACTCAACACCAAAGTTATTAGTGAGAGTAAAAAAAAAAAAAAAAGCATACACTAATCTCCAGCTTCAGTATCTGCAACATTAAAAAAAAGGTTCTGCATAGCACACTAAGATGTACAATCTCAGCTTGCTATGCAGAGGGGTTTCAATTCTTATCTTAGATAAGGATCCGAACCTCAGATGACACCTATGATGAGCTGTTGAGACAAAACTGAAGGAACTTTTTACTACTATTTTTAATGAAGTTCTAAAAATGTGTATGTATGGCTCAGATACAGTCTTCTTAATGTCATCATTATAACTATATAAAATGCTAAAAGCATACTTCAGTTTCGTATCTAATTTTGTCTGTTATATTGTGCAATAGAAGAAATGAGATATGAAACTCAATATTTGAATATGATACCTCTGCAAACTGAACTATGTAAATATCTTTCAGGACACTACATGCTACTACATGAAACCAAGGTACATATTCTTGCTTCAGACCTTAGAATCTAAATATCATTCCTCCATCTCATATCTGTCCCAGGATGCTTATGAAAGATGCAATAAAAAGCTATTACCACTGCTGATAATAAAACATTAAATAAAACATAATAAAATAAAATAAAACATTAAATTAAAATACAACAGAGTTTAATCAAAACTTTAAAATGTCACTACCAGATTACTTATGGTACCTACTGCAGTAGATAAGTATTCACTTTCATTCAAATTATATTATTGAAATACGTTTTATCAATTAGGACACTAGAAAACAGAAAAAAAAAATTATAATAATGTGAATTTTAACCCAAAAAGCTTATTAAGATACAAGTTTGGAGTACATGTAGACACATCCCTCTTCATCGATAACCAAACCGATTCTGATTGTGTATTATATTTATGGTAACAAGGACTATACTTTGTTTTCATTTTTTTTGTAATTAAATAATTTCATGTTTATGGATATTATGGTAATACATTTTTGTCATTTTAGGTACAAGAAGCAGTTATTGCACTGAAACAATATAATGAAAAGATAAAAGAGCTAAGAACTTCCAAGAAACAGGCACTTTTTGAAGATCAAGATCATGCTATTTTTCTCCAGCTATCAGTGAAGAAGATACCAAAACTTCCTAATATCAGAATGATAAAAGTGTAAGTTTCCAGATTTATGAATTATTATTTTAATTAGAAGCTTATATAAAGCTTAGTAAAAAAACAAACGTATATCTCAAAAATATATTATAAACTAGCATATTAATTATAATAAATAGTATATTTTGTTTATACACATGAAAAGCAGTAATGTCACATTTGACTGAAATAAATTCATTTCACAATTAAAATTAAACAAACTTTTCATTGTGTTTGTTAAGAATGAGATTTAAGATATATATTGATTATTGTCAAATTTAAAAATTTATTTTTACTTGGTGTCTTTTTTTTTAAATGTCACATCCACACCTGATTCTTTGTGGAGTGGGCAGATATCTTAATATATAAAACATTAATGACTTTTCTTTTGATTCTGACTGATGATTAATACATGAAAATACACTTCTCCCTGTGATTGATCCACAAAGTCCCTGATTAGCATCAGAGATGTGTGAAAATAAAATTCCAAATTATGATACCTTAGAAAAGTTGTCAGTGATGCCTTGGAATAGATGAATTATTATAAATTGAGGTTTTATTCCCAAAAGTTTAGGGAAAAATTTTTCCTTTATTTTTTCTCTACACTGTCAGGAATAAAACTTCTACCTGTCACTAAGTGGCTGTACTCATGATTTTGCAACTCCACAATGATTTTTAGGCCGACCGGGCTAGCCGGGTGGGTAAAGTGCCTGCCTGGCAACCCAAAGGTCGTGGGTTCGAATCCCGCCTCGGGCTTGGATCAAAGTACTGCAAAAACCTTGGGAGGTGCATTATGGCCACAGAAGCCGATGCACCAACAACTACCAAAAAAAAAAAAAAAAAAAAAAACAACAATGGTTTTTTTATGATTTTTGAAACAACATAAGCATGTTCTCCAGTTATGTTTCAGTTATAGGATTAATTGCATTAGTGATTCTAGTATGAAGATCCTTTAAAGTGCAGGATTTTAAGGAGTAAATCACACTTTTAACATGACTCCATAGAAAAAAAGTCCACTAAGGACAAATTGGGTGAGCATGCTTGTCAAGTAATTGGCCCACCTCTGCTGCGATTCTCTAACCAATGATATGGATTTAAGCTCTGCCAGCTAGAGGACATAGTTCACTTCCTCTTCTAAAGAAAAAAAAAGGGGGGTGAAGTAATTATTTTTGTGATAAAAACTTGAATAAATTATTTTTCTAATGCATTTTTACATTTTTATCTTGTGTAGAACTTATAATTATTGTAGTATTAAATTGCACAAGGGCCTTATGGACACCCTACATACTAATACTAACTATAATATTATTTGTTATTATTAATCTCTTATTTACAACAGTCATTACAGTGACATTCAGTTCATAATGAGTTAAGCATTTTTTTTATGGCTGCATACAGATTCAGTTGTGCAACATGTACAGCCAGGCCTCACATAATGCGAGTTCAATTAATGCATTTTTCAGTTACTGCTATTTGAAAAAATTATACCACTTTTCACTTTACGTGATGCAAATTTCTAGTTAACGCAGTCTTTTTTTTTTTTTTTTATGTGATAGTTGAAAAAGATTTGAATCACACGTCAGATGGACAATAAACAAACATTTGCCTGCTGCTTGCCTCAGTGTGTTCCATCAGAAGAAGATGTCTTACTTGTTTGTCTCCCGCTAATAAAGTCAATGCAGACTTGCATTTAAAAATTCTAATTTTTAAATGAGCCAGATGAAAATGTTACTGTGAAGGAGGTAACGGTAAAAGAACTAGATGAAATCTTTCATATCGCAGAGAACCTTAAACAAAAAGGTTTGAGGTTCTCTGCGATATTTATTTTGCCAGGGCCCAGAGAAGATTGCTGTCGGCTATCGGAAATTGATTGATGAAAAGAGAAAGTCAACACTGTTCAAACGATTCTGTTCAAATATTTCCATAACAAATTGTTTCTTCATTGTGTATTTTTGGAAGACATGGAAGCGTATGATAGATATAAGTTGGTCGGTAACCAAGTCACAAAGGAGATTAGGCAGACAAAGGCAGACTACGAAAAATCCTTGGCAAAGGATGCAAAGAAAAACAGAAAAGAGTTCTTTACATATTTAAACTCGAGAAGGAAAGGGATGAATCAGATTGGTCCACTGGATATTGATGGTTCAACAGTTGAGGATCCTGCTCAGGTGGCTAACAATCTAAACGAGTATTTTGCATCTACATTCACGCATGAGGAGTTATTCAGGAAGGAGAATGATGTAGGTAAAGTAAACATTGGCAGTGAGCTGGATGATTTTGTAATAACTGAGAGGAAAGTGGAGGAGAGATTGTTGAGGATAAACATAAAAAAGGCACCTGGGGTGGATGGGATCTATCCAGTTATATTAAAGGAGGCAGCAAAGGAAGTAAGCAAACCCCTAGCCATAATTATGAGAGCTTCTTTGGACTCAGGGGAGGTACCCATAGACTGGAGATGTGCATAAGTAACCCCAATTCACAAAGGAGGATCAAAGGCTGACACAAGTAATTATAGACCTGTGAGCTTAACTTCTGTTCCAGGTAAATTAATGGAGGCACTGGTTAAAGAAGCACTGCAGGATCATCTAGACAAGAATTCAGTTATAGCTCAGACGCAGCACGGTTTTGTTAAGGGCAGGTCTTGCCTGACCAATTTGATTGGATACTATGATGTAGTCACAAAAGAACTGGATGCAGGGAATAACTTTGATATTATATATTTGGATCTTAGAAAGGCTTTTGATACTGTTGCACATGGAAGACTGCTGCACAAATTGGAACAGTGTGGCATTGGAGGCAAATTGCTGCTATGGATAAGGGGATGGTTGAGTGGCAGAAGACAGAGAGTGGTAATCAATGGACACTGCTCAACGTGGACTAATGTTATTAGTGGAGTTCCTCAGGGTTCAGTGTTGGGTCCGTTGTTGTTTTCGGTGTTTATGAATGATATTGATGATGGGATATCAAGTTTAATGTCCAAGTTTGCAGATGATACAAAGGTTGGCAGGGTTGTTAAGGACACTACTGACGCTATGCTGCTGCAACAGGATCTGGAAAGGTTGAACAGATGGGCTGAGAGGTGGCAAATGAAGTTTAACATTGACAAATGTAAAGTACTAAATATGGGAAACAGTAACCCCAGAGCAACGTATCAACTCTGCGGTACTACACTGACAGTGGTGGAGAATGAAAAGGACCTGGGGGTAATTGTGCAGGCAGATATGAAGTTCTCTGAGCAGTGCAGACGAGCTGCAAGAGTAGCTCATGGTGTCTTGTCAATGATATACAGGAATTTTTCTAGCAGGGATAAGGAGGTGATTATTCCCTTGTATAAGGCAATGGTTAGGCCACATCTTGAGTACTGTATACAGGTCTGGAGGCCTCATTTCAAGAAGGATGTAGAGCTGCTGGAACGGGTACAGAGAAGGGCAACAAGATTAGTGAATGGAACAAAGGGTTGCTCTTACGAAGAAAGGCTTAAGTTTTGCAAATTACAGAGTCTGGAGACTAGGCACCGGCGAGGTGATCTGATAGAGGTGTATAAGGCTTTGAATGGTTTGAGCATGCTCAATGCCAATGGGATTCTTCATCTTGCTCAGAATAATCACCTCAGAGGGCATAAATTCAAATTGAGGAAGGACGGATGTCGGATAGATGTGCGGAAATTTGCCTTTGGCCAGCGGGGTGGGTGGTTGGTGGAACCGACTTCCATCACTTGTTGTTGACCTAAACAAATTTAAGGCTCAACTGGACAGGTATTTCGAGCGAATGGAGGGGTGAAATGGGAGTGGTGTGTGATTTTTTTTTTTTTTTTTTTTTGGCTGATGCAGAATAAGCTTGCTTTCTTGCATCATATGCCTCTACTAATGCTAATTTTATGTCAGAGGTTCCCAAACTTTCTCAGTTCACGTCACCCTTAGTGTCTCAGTAATTTTTTCACTGCGCACCTAGACCAAAAAAACATACCTAACAGTTCCGTTTATTAAGTAGTTAGGTCCAAACAACTTAATAAGAAATTTTGAAACTATGAACTACCTCAAGCTAGTAGTTTGCGCAGTGGCTGACAGATGTCAAGTATCGCTGTGTTTCCCTCAAAAATTTAAAATATTCCATGGCACACAGTTTGGGAACCGCTGTTTTATGCAATAAACATTTAATTCCATAATTATTTTCATTATCTTTTACATGGCATACAGTTAAAAAGTTATTAAAAGGTATTTTTAAAATTCTTTATGGACATTCCTGAAGGTCAAGGACCAATTATAATTTTTCCTATTGATTATTATATTCGATTATCACATTTCTGTTTTGTGTTATGTGCTCACCGGATGAATTAATCATGTTAATTGAGGTCAGTCTGTATAGTTATAATTATGTATGCTATGTCAGGACTGCAGTGAAGCCTAGCCAATATAATGGGAAAATAAATTTTAAAATTTGAAATGAAATGAAATAAATGAAACCTTGTTTTCATTTATCCATATAGTATCAAATAATCAACAGAAAAACTAAAATACTGCACAAAGCATTTTTATTCTCTTTTGTGACCGTTGAAGCACATTGTTATTGAAATGACATACCTAAATATTTTTATGGTTCCTGCTGTTATGAAGAAACTGTAAGGAAAACTAAATTCATATGTCCAGTGCCTTTACAAAATTCAAATTGTAGAGAGTGTAAAGAAGCCACAGTTTTTCTCATCATCACCCTTTCTCAGCCTGCTAAGCATTTCAAATATCATAGAGCTTTAGTCAGAGTTTTCACTGCCAACATACCAACATGGCAAAATTTCTTCCTCTTCTTCTGCTAAACACAACTGGTAAATATAGTAAAATACAGTTTTACAACATTTAAGGTTATTATTTAATAATATTGCACTTCATAGCATTATAGCAACACTGGTGAATGTATTTTTGTATTTCTTTCAAGTTTAATAGTCAATCAGATTTAGTGGTCAAGTTGTACTTACCAGTTTTACTGTAATTCCAGTTGGGGAAATAGAAAATTTCCATATGTCTTTGTTATTTTCTGCTCAAATAGCTTTCATTAATATGCTATTTCTGGTAAGTACACTGATTACACTTCAGTGGACAATATGGGTGATTGGTGGGAAAGGCTTCAATTTCACTGGAGTGGGGAGACTATCAGACCTCTTTGTCTGCGTTTTTCATTGTAAGTTTGCACAGGAGGCATCATATATCATTTCATGTCTCTTGTGAATACCTTCAATTTGAGGATTATGAAGAGATTAAGGCAATCTTCATAAGATTGTTTTACTCTCAAATTTTGAACGATGCACAAAAGACGAAGTATAGTGTTATTTATTCTCCATAAAGTGCCATCACCCAGACAACTGTTTTGGAGATGATTGTTTCCTCCTCAGCATTCTAAAATTGCAGACAATCCAGTATAATTTTATTACATAAAATGAGAAATGCCAGATAGTTTAGGATAGTTTTAATTTTCATTGAATTTAGAACAAATAGTCATTCTACAGAGATATACATATATAACTGATGAACGAGTTTTGCAGTGTTATTTTTGTACTTGTATATTTTTTTGTACATACTACCTGAATTTAAAATAACTAAATGCACAAGGCATAATACATCAAGAGTTTAATATCTAAATACACCATAGACAACTACAACTTAAGAAACTACAAAGTAGTTGTTGTAGGCATCATTTGCTCTTTCTCATATTGTGCTCTGCCTTCACAACAAGTTGCCATGATATTGCACTACCTCGAATAAGTAACGCTTCACTAATAGAGAAGACTATTGTTACTTATTCTCAGTGAGTACCACCACCCAGACATGTTTCAAGGCTATTGGCCTATCATCAGTGGGTGGGCAGGTACCCTGGTATTGCAGACATGACGACCCAGTTGTGAAGATAATCACACAATATCTACACACCGATATTATATAGATATTAAACTCTTAATGTATTATGCCTTGTGCATTTAGTTATTTTAAATATTGTCATATACACCTTTTGGCATCTCTCATATTGTGTGATTATCTTCACAACTGGGTCGTCATGTCTGCAATACCAGGGTACCTGCCCACCCACTGATGATAGGCCAATAGCCTTGAAACATGTCTGGGTGGTGGTACTCACTGAGAATAAGTAACAATAGTCTTCTCTATTAGTGAAGCGTTACTTATTCGAGGTAGTGCAATATCATGGCAACTCGTCGTGAAGGCAGAGCACAATATGAGACTAGATGAGAAAGAGCAAATTATGCCTACAACTACTTTGTAGTTTCTTAAGATTGTCTATGGTGTATCTACACACCGATATTATATACTACCTGAATGAACTCGCATAGTGAAACAGTAAAGAAGTTGTATAATGATGACTTGCATGCAAACATATGTATGACTTTTGTATATAGTTATATATATAACCATATACAAAAGTCAGAACTTGTTTGTTACAGGAAGCTAAATAAAAGATTAATTTTGGTTTAATTTTGAAGAACTAGTGAAGAAGTATCACCAAGTGACCTTTTGTGAATTTGGAACATCAGTCTTAAATATATTAGTGTTTTAAAATTTTTTATGTGAGCGCTATGGTTGCTATATCATCGTCACTATAGTTATAATGTAGAGTTCCTGATTTGCTCCTAATTTATGCATTATATATGCTATAATTGGTTGTGCCTTGCATCCTGATGTATAAATTGGCATTTTATGCATTTATTTCTAATTATTACTGCATAACTATGTTGTATCACTCTGTTTTTCCTATCGCGATGTCGGTTTTCACGATCGGTAACAAGGAAATCATCATCTTGGAATTGATATCGGTTTAGGATTATTGGCTGCAATTTTGTTAACCTGGATCTAGTTTCTTAGTTTTAATCATATCCACTCCTTCTATTGACATTTATCTACTACCAAATAGCAGTATTTTAAACCATGTAGTTCTTAAACCATGTATTTCCCGTGCATTCATTCATTTTTCATCATGTCATGTCATGTGACAAGTGTATATGAATGTTCTTGTCATGTATATAACATTTTGTGTGTTTTTCGATGTGATAATTTTCTGTATTCACACAGCATTCACAATTAAAAACCATATTGCCACATAGAGGGATCCTTCCCTGCTCATCCAGCATACTTTATTTATTGCAATTGTACATACTTATTTTATTAGAAATGTTTCTGAATTCCACCATCACTTGGTCTGATTTTTCCGGCAGATAGGACAGCTTTCGCTCCCTCTAACAACCAGATTTCTAATTTTGCAATGAAAATAACTGCACTGCAAAACAGGGGACCTTCCTCTTCCCCAAAAATTTAAAAAAATTTATTAATTCGTTTTAAGGTTATGGACAGCAAAAATTACCCCTTTTCTTATCTGCTTGACATAACTATATATTATTACACTGAAATTACCTAAATTGTTTTGTGGATAGTATATCCACTCCCTTACATTACTTCACTGCAATGACTGTGTATGAACAATAAGTTTATGAGCTCCCCCAGAAATGTCTAAAGGGAAAAACACCTCAGCCAGGGAGAGACCATCTTCCCAAATGACAAGACAAGATAGTGCTGACTGTCCACAGTTGGAAGTGACATCGTCCTTGCCAAACACGGACACACAGGCACTGGAAGTGTCCATGCCTCATGACCTGACAATGGCCCCTGAAGAATTCACAGCAGACTTAGCTAACCTTCAGGAGCCATTCAATTAAGATAGTTGATTTTGCTAGCAAAATCGACTATCATGAATTCCCCCAATGGGAAGCAGAGGAAAATACCCGAAGCGTGCAAGAAGCAAATGAAATGATAAACCAAGACCAGATGGGAACAAGCACAGTATTTGCCCTAAAAGCTGACCTACTTCATAGCTTGAAGCAAGAGGCTAAAGTGACACCACATATGGTTCTTGAAATCATGGAAATGTGGAACCAGATGGAGTGATTTCTCGTGGAAACTACATTGGAAAAGGAGAAGCAAAAATCTAAACTGGAAGAGAGATCCAGATTCAACATAACATTCCCAACACCTGTGGCAAGCTATGCCCAGATCACTGCAAACAGCAACCAAAATCCTACCGAGTCAGTAACCACCTCCTCCCGACTCAAACAAGTCTAAACACATCCTAATCATATGAGCAACAGAAGACTCCAACCTAAAGGCTAGCAAAGAAGTAAAACAACATGTATCACAAGATCTGAAATCTGACTTAAAGAGTATTAAAATCAAGGCAATGAGGAAGATCAGAAACAAAGGCATCGTGATTGAGACAGGGACATAGAAAAATTAAAGAATGATAGTAGGTTACAGGAACTAAAACTGGTATTGGAAAGACCAAAGAAACTAAACCTAACACTAATTGTGCACAACATAAATAAGGACACCACAGAGGAGGAGTTCCTCGAAAACCTCTTTGAGAAAAACCTGACAGAGGCAGATATACAAGAGGAAGAACTTAAGAGCTCAGTAAAAATGTGGCTAAAAATAAATCTAAGTCCAGGTATGCCTTGCCCTGGGTTATAGAGGTCCCCAGTATCATCCAGAGGGCCATAGGGATGTCCAGTAACATTGGCTGGTCAGTGCATGGGGTTAGGGACTTTGTAGTCACATCTAGATGCTACAAATGCCTAAACTACGGACATTCCACAAAAAAACTGTGCCCAGAAGGAAACAACATTCAGTCACTGTGGCTCCCAGGGCCATCAATATAAAGAATGTCCAAAAAGAGATGAACCGCCGAGTTGTCCAAACTGCAGAAATAAGAAAAGAAACCACAACCATTCTCACAGAGATCCAACCTTTCCTGAGTATGTCAGAACACGGGTTAATAAAAGCAAGAACTGATTATGGATAATACAGCTATACAAGACAACAATAACAGAGGAAAAATAAATTTATGCAACTCACTGTCAATGTTCGATCACTGTGATGAATGATGTTTCCAAAATTATAGCAGAGAATGGAATTCAGGTCCTGGGGCTGCAGGAGCCCTGTTTGTACAAAAGCTTGTTAAGGGCCTTTCCTTGGGAACAAAAATAGTGAAATCCAACACCGAAGACTCATACTGCAGCAGTGCAGTAACCAGAGTATGGGCTGCTTTTGTCATTGCAGACCCCAACATAACAGTCATGAAAATAAACAGCTTATGCATGGTGCACGCTTCCTGTGCAGCATACGAAGGGACCTTCCCCTGGAAGGTCCCTTCGTATCCTTCCATATCCATCTATATGTAATGCAGCCAACAAAGACAGCCCATTGAACTGTACCTGAAGAACCTGGAGGTGCTCCTGCACAGACTGGCGGGTAGGAAGGTAATTATCACGACAGATGCCAATGCCTCCTCCGCCCTTTGGAATAGCCCTGAAACAGACTTGAAAGGTGAACTTCTAGAAGATCTTATTCAGGCAAACAGATTAATGGTATGTAATACACCTGAACACTCTCCCACCTTTTTCTCAGCAACAGGACAATCATTCATAGACCTGGCCTTAACAAACCAACCAGCAAGACTGATCTGAAATTCTGATCTGCCAGCATCAAATACTGGCAGATCAGAATTTCATGGACTGGGAGTGATCACAACCTGATCACTTTTGAATATTAGCCTCACAAACAACAGCCCCTGCCAGACTGTTGCACGACTTCCCCAGGTTTAAGATGCATAATGCCAACTGGGAAAGATTTGATGTGAACCTCAAAGAAAGGGTCACACTGGAAAGCATGGATAGGATTGCTTCACTTCCTGCAAATATCCAAGCCGAAGAGAACCAAAAGCTTATCACTTCCGTATGCAAAGACACATTCAAAAAAAGGCAAGAAGAAAGAACCACATCTCTTGGTGGACCCAGCAACTAACTCAACTGAGAAATACCACAAGAACGGCCCAAAGGGACTGCCAAAAAGCCAAAAGAAGAGACCGCTGGAGGAGACAATCCAACTGCAAGACATTTATAAAAATCACAGAAGAGAATAGATTACCACAACACAATATACAAAGAGAAAAAGGCAGCCTGGGATAAGTTTGTTAAGAATTCCCAAGATTCTGACACTTGGGGCATTGTCTATCAAATCTTTGCTGGAAAAATACACCTGGAGAGAGAGAGAGAGATACACTCCTCTATACGCACTTCTGGAGGAAGAGACCCTCTCCTCGGTGGAATCAATTAATGCCATCCAAAATGAAATCATACATGAAGATGGAATTCAAACTGAGATCAGAAGAAACAATCTGACATATATAGGCCATACAGAGGAAGAACCAGTTAGTCCCCAAGAAGTTGAAGAAGCAGCGAAATCAACGAAGAAGGGAAAATGCCCCAGCCATGACCTGGTGGAGGTGTTGAAGAGGGCCTAGTCCGTGAGGCTCCAACTCATCCAAAACCTTCTAAATACTTGTCTACAAGATGGATGCTTTCCAAAAACTTGGAAAAATACAAACCTTAAAATCCTGTTAAAGAATTCAGATAAGCCAGAACAAACACCTGCTTCATACAGACCCATAGCCCTGCTGACCATTATAGGGAAAGTACTCGAGAAAATAATTGCCACTAGATTCCAAACAGCATACACAGGTAAGGGACTAGGATATGCCAATCAGTTTGGCTTTACAATGGGAAGATCCACCATAGATGCCATTAGGATGGTAGTGGACATGGCCTCAACTGCTAATACCATATATCCTCGGCCTCTTCGTGGACTTCAAAGGGGTCTTTGACACCTCTGGTGGCAAAGCGTCATGGAGAGGTTCAGGGAGACCGGGGTCTCTGCCCAGATTTATGGATTAATTACTAGCTACTTCAAGGAAAGGTCCCTTGCTGTAACATCAGGGACCTGCACAGTCACCAGAGGCTGCCCTCAGGGATTCTTTCTAGGCCCTCTCTGCTGGAATGCGGTCTTTTGATGGGTGGCTGAAGGAGGAGCAGGAAAATGTCATCAAAGTTGCCTATGCGGAAGAACTGACTGTCCTGCTTCTTGGCAACTCAAGGAGGGATTTGGAGGACCTTGTAAAAGATATCCTGGACCATCTTTCCGGCTGGTGCTCTGTTCACAAGCTTAACATCTCTATTCCCAAAACAAAGCAAGTGTTACTTAGAGGAACCCTAAACAGACCACCAACAGTCAAAGTCAATGATCAGGCCATCAAGATGGAGACCACATATAAATATCTCGGCATTTTTCTGGACAGCAAGTCGAGCTTCATCCCGCATGCCATATATATAGTAAAAAAGATTAAGCAGATTACTGGAAATCTAATCAGGATAACTAGGGCAGTCTGGGGCATCAAGCCTTCTACCCTCAGACTGTATTATGAATGCATCTTCATCCCCCATTGCTTGTTATGCTGCAGGTTCCTGGGGCCACAGAATCACCAATAGCCTTGTGAAGAAATACCTACTGCAGGCCCAAAGATTTTTCCTGCTTGCAATCTCGAGAGCCTGCAGAACAGTGTCCACAGTTGCACTCCAGGTCATGTGTGGCAAGCTACCGATCTAACATGAAGTAGCCTTCCACTATCTTCAGTACTACAGAAGGAAGAGCCTCCCTGCAAAAAATGGAGACTATGCAATAAACCTGAACATGTCAACTAAAGAAGAAAACAAGAGCATAATCGAAGAAATGATGAATGAATGGAAAAGGGAGTGAACTGTCTCGCCACTAGGAAGAACCACATATGAATTCCTACCAGAAGCTAAAATATTCGACAAACAATACACTACATGTTTCAGGCCTGGACTTTGCCTATCTTTTTTGTTAACCAGACATGGCAGTATAAACTCCAAGTTGTACTCTCTTGGACTAACAGACACCTCTCTGCCCCTGCAGATCACCTGAGATAGTCAATCACCTAATTTTCCAATGCCACATTTATCAGGACCTAAGAGCTCAACTACAAATAATCACTACGGCGCCTCCATAGCCAGGTGGGCAGGAGTGGCAATGCGTAGCATACGCTTCTTGATTAGACTGGGGTTCGAGCCCATGACCACCAAATACGGAGGATGCGGAAAGGTCAGGGAATGATCACCGCATATCCCCGGAGCAATATGGCTTTAATTGCTAATGCTCCTAAAAACCAAATAATCACTGAAGTGTATGATCAAGAATATGTCAAAAATCTCATCTCGACTCCTCAAAGGTTCACCTCATTCGCTGACTTTGCAGACAGCCTCTTCAAATGCAGGAGAAGAATCCTTACTACTCTAAACAGAACTCGGACGCAGTTGGACACTGAACTGGACGTTCACCAACAATGACAAAGACCACAGCACGACATCAAGCTGAAGAATCCTGATCGGAACCAAAGGGTTCCACAGTCGTAACTCTACTTTTCTCAAGAGATGCCTCTCTCTCTCTCTCTCTCTCTCTCTCTCTCTCTCTCTCTCTCTCTCTCTCTCTCTCTCTCTCTCTCTCTCTCTCTCTCTCCCATCCCCTACTGCTTATTAAAACTTTACTCCTCCCCTCCCTGCAACCTGACTTCTCCCACTGACATACAATCTTCCTTTCAATTTCACTTTTTTTGGGGACCCAGGGGGAGGCTCCTCTCTGGAGGAATCTCTTCCTGGGCATACCGTCAGTGCAATGTGAACCGTGATGTGCCTCCATGTGGTGAAGGATGGGCGACAGGGGGCAGTGAACAAACTCATTCTATGCCTCATGCCTGCAAAGATGCCAGGAGCCGGCAAAGACTCAACAGGACAAGCACACACCCTACACATCCACACTTAGCACATTGCTGGCATTGGCAGGTCTTATACAGATGCTACAGTGGCTAATGGGGGGAACCCTGGAGACTGCCATGTAACATAAATACATTTTGTAGGGAGTTGGAGAGTTGCTTATTCAAATTTTGAGTAAGGTGCCTCATTGTGAAAGCATTTACAATATGATACGTTGTCTAATGATGCATCCTGTGCAAACTTATGCACAGCTATTTTATATAGCTATGTACAAAAATTATGCTATGCAAAACTTGTTTGTTAGTTAATGTGGTCTTTATCTGCTGGCAGGCATACAAATGATATACAAGTGCCTATGCCTTTGAAGGTAATTTTGTTCCTATTTAATAAATTTTTCATAGGAAAAAATTACTTTGAAAATAATTGTGAATTTCTACTGGTTGAGTGAAAGATCTAAAAAAAAAAAGTGGTCAGAATACATCCATATGCCTGTCAGTGGGTTAATATTCATACTACAGAGAAAAAATAATAAGTTTAAAATTATTTAAATTTCAATTATTATGGTTGATTAATAGTTAATATATAACTATTATGGTGTACTTATTATTACTCTTTTTTTCTCCCATTAATAGTGGGCTCCCACATCCACTTCTGACAGATACAACAGAGGTGTGCTTATTCACTGGAGACCTGGATAAGAAAAACAGAAAGGCTGATATTGATCCTACTATTTTACATTATAAGGAATTGTTGGAAAGGCATGGAGTAAAACAAATTAATGAGGTCTAAATTTATTTTTTATATATTCAGTTTTAGTATTAGCCAAATAGTGCAAGGAAACCATAGGCTTTTGATACACCAGCCAAAGGAAAAAAAGACAAATTATCCACTTCCCTCCTCATGAAGGTTACTGTCCAGTTGACCTTTGAATTTCTTCAAACTGTTAGCCTCAACTACCTGCAGAGGCAACTTGTTCCAGTAATCAAAGACTCACTAGCTAAAAGAAAACTTTCTACCATCTAGTCTAAACCTCTTCCACTGTAATTTGAATTTATGACCCCTCTGGAATTCTTCATAACAGTGAAAATTCTGCC
The DNA here is from genome assembly GCF_048544385.1 of Mastigoproctus giganteus. Lineage (NCBI taxonomy): Eukaryota > Metazoa > Arthropoda > Arachnida > Uropygi > Thelyphonidae > Mastigoproctus > Mastigoproctus giganteus. The sequence goes on along the minus strand of NC_143586.1, from coordinate 21,000,166 downwards.
TTTATTCATTTTACTAACTCCTCTCAGAGCTTTATAAACCTCAATCAGATCACCTCTGAGGTGTCTAGTTGCCAAGCACTGTAGCCCACATAATCGGAGTTTTATCTCATACTGCGAGTTGTCCATCTTTGGTCCCTTTCAAGAAACTCAGTCTTTTTTCAGTTGAGGTCTCCATACTCAGAGACAGTATTCCAAATGTGGTCTTACAATTGCCTTATACAGTAGGATTATGATTTCCCTATCTCTACAGGATAATGTTTTATGAATCATCAATAGGACACCATGGGCTTTCTTGGCCACCTGTTTACACTGCTCAGAAAACTTCATATCTGCTTATGTCGTAACTCCCAGATCCCTTTCTTTCCCTATTGTTTTTAATTCAACTCTGTCAAGTGTATAATTTATTTTGGGTTTGCTATTCCCCAAGTGTAAGACCTTGCATTTTGCTGCATTAAAACTTAGTTGTCACTTTTCCTGCCATTCTTGAAGCCTGTTAAAGTCATCCTAAAGGAGCACTGATCATTAAGGACTCTCCAATCTTTAAGTTGTCTGCAAATTTTGACATCATGCCTTCCCTTCATTGATGTCATTTATGAATATCAGAAACAACAGTGGTCCAAGAACCAATCCTTGGTGAAACCCATTGCTAACTTTACACCAATCTAAAGAATAGCCCTCAGCCTTCTGCTGTGCAGCCACAGCAATCTGCATTAGAATCTTTCCAGTAATTCCAACATGTCAGCTTATACAGTAATCTCTCATGAGTGATATTTTTAATGAATACTGATACATGCAAAGCTGTTTCTACTTCCTTTTTTGAATATATTAATAATGAATATTTTAATAATTTTAAAATTAACACTTTTTTGTATGTTAATTTTATTAAAGTGAATTTCTTTTAATGGAGACTTAATTTAGGAATAAAACTTTCATATTCATAATTCTTATGGCTTTCATCCCATTAATTAAATTTTTTTTATCTAATATGAATCCTGCTGAATCCCTCCTGTGTAGAGTATAGAGTCGTTGAACGTTCTTTATATTGAGTTTTTATTTCATTAAAAAAAGAAAAGGGAATACAAGGGTTGCTATTTCAATACTCAAGTCAGACACTCCTCAATTCCTTGTAGTTATTTCCTGATTCACTCCACTTGTGCTATTCTTATATAAACATTAAAAGATTTCTCTGTGATAGTGTTTCCTAAGCTATGTTCCACAGAACCCTGGGCTTAAAATGAGGCTTGGAGGGTTCTACAAAAAGAAATTACTGTAATAGTAGACAAACTGAAACTTACCTAATATGAATGTTGAAGATCATTTCCAATTGAATATAAATTATGTAGGATAGGAACACTACTGAGTTCTGGGCTGGTAGAAATTTAGTAATAGTGATACACTGCTCAAAAAAGTAACAGAACACGTAGAAAACACAGTGATGAAGCGGGACAAAATTTGGTATGGTGGCGTATCATAAAATAATGATGAAATGAGGAGACAGTGAGAAACTTTGGACAGGTGTAGGGGATTGTTATAGGGGTTGTATATGAATTACCAAAAAAGGTCACATTATAGAAGTCAATACAAGATGCTCAAAAATATGGTCACATGGCTTCAGTGTGGTGTATGAACCCCTCCAATCGCTAAACAGATCTGACAGCAGTGAACTAGCTTGATATAAGGGTGTCTATAAGGTTCTGCAGCAACAAATCCCATTCTTCCACCAGTGCAGACATAAGCTGACCAAGTGACTGAGGAGTTGGCTGTCAGTGTGCAATGCTATGCACAAGGCCATCCCACATGTGCGATCAGGTTTAAGTCTGGTGATCACGCTGGCCAAGGTAGTCGTTGGATATTTTTAGTTTCAAGATATTTCTCCACCACTTGAGCTCTATGTGTAGTGGCATTGTCATACATGGAAAGAAAATCTGGACCAACCTCACCCCTAAAAAGTCACACACAGGGTTCGAGGATCTGCTCTTGGTACCTCTGCACAGTTTTGGTACTTTATCAAAAATATGGAGTGATTCGGCAGTTGATCATTATTCTGCCCCACACGAGAACACAGCCTCCATCGTAAGTGCTCCTTTCTCTGATGTTGGAGGGATAGTACCGCATTCTTCGTTGTCTCCAGATGAAATAATGTCTAGAATCTTTGTAGGCTAAAATGGGACACATCAGAGAACAGAACTCTTGACAAATTGAGCTTGCTACTTAAAGAGTCTAAAGTGCTGATGGAACTGATATTTTGGTGACACTTGAGATTGACAAGTGGACTGTATTTCAGCAAAGTCTGGTTGTTCTGTGACAACCACATCCTCTGCTTGCACCTGTGAAGGTGCAAGCAGAGTGGGACTGTTGGTAACCTTGAGTATAACCCCATGTGCAGATCCTGAAATATGGTGCCTAGTATACTGGAGGTGACCACCCAGGTGTGAACAGAGGTCAAGGTGTAGCATCCACACCACACAGAAGAATGCTGCCCCTCTGTATTACCAAGCAATACTAAGTGGTAGATGACTCCCATCAACTGGTGCAATGCCACCACTTTGTTTATTGGAGACTTGAAGTGGTGAAACCCACATTTAGTCTCCACAGAAAAGCTCCGGCAATCTCCATCTTTTCCATCATGTGGTATGATTGATGTCTTTTGGGGGGTTATGATTGGCATGATGGCAAGATCCAATCTTTCATACATTTCAAGGATACAGCTCTAAAACAGTGTTTGCATGCTGGCTGCTAGAAAATCCACCAGACCAAACATTGGTAATTCTCTTTTAACACTTTTTCTTACGAATAACCCTTCCAAGTACACAGGCAAGGTGAGTGGTCATCTAGACACCTCAGTTCACAATGTCACATTTCTTGGCATTAAAAGAATGCAAAATACGATGATCTGTGAGATTTCTATTCTTCTTTTCCTTGTTTGGATTACAGAGAAAAGGAAAAATGAAGCAGTATTTGTTTTGATATATGAATTTGGTCCATCGTATTACTCCAAGTGCTTGAAGTACAGCAGGATGTCATCCCACTTTTTTCAGGAGGTCCCAGACCCCCCCCCCCTCTCTCTCTCTCTCTCTCTCTCTCTCTCTCTCTCTCTCTCTCTCTCTCTCTCTCTCTCTCTCTCTCTCTCTCTGTCATTTTGATGCTTGATTTCTGTTTCCTAAAATTTGGCAAGTCTGATATTTAGTTTCCTTCATTCACAAAGGCCTTGGAGCCTCCTTGTTTCCACGGAATATGCAACTCTGGTAGACAAAATCCTACTTTATGTATTTTTTTATTTTATTTTATTGGATTAATCATTTTATAAATTTTTTACCCTCTGAATTTGTCCATACTCTGGCACGAACACCAGGTCAGTGGAGTTTACAATAAATCAATCAATACAAATGGTAATCATATTTAGCAGTCACAGGCTTTAACCCCGGTCTGCTCAAAGAGCATGTGCTACTGCGCTCATGCTGATGACCACTCGGCTACGTCAAAGAGTTGCAAAGAGACAAGATAGTCTCAGCAAGCTTTGTGCTTTCCAGTATATTGTGATAATTTCAGCCCAGTGTACTGTTTAATAGATACAGTCAAAATCCCGATTCTCACAAATTAATTAATTTGGAAGAATCAGAAGGTACTAAGATTATTGGCAAAAGCTGCCGAATCTGAAAACAGACCATGTACTGTTATTTCTATGAGAAGTTTGTTATTGATGCTTAAGTTACTATAATAATAAATTTCTTATGGCTGTTTAGTTTTATACCTATATCTTTACCATGCAAAAAAGTATAAATCATTTTCTCTAATTTTAGGTGGTACCTTTGAGGCAATTAAGAACAGATTACAAGCCATTTGAAGCTAAAAGAGCCTTATGCAATAATTATGATATTTTTCTTACCGAGAGTAAAATTGCTGGTTGTTTGCCTAGAGTACTTGGAAAATCTTTTTTCAAAAAAAGAAAGTAAGTACTGTGGCTAGGATGATTTGCTGTTAGTTTGCTTGTTATCTTATTTCATTTTAATTATGATGGTTGATTTAGTTTTTAATTAAATGATTAAGACAATGGTTTTACCATTTCATTGAATTTGATATTGGTGTCAGTATTCATGGCCAGGACAAGAGCCTCATGCTATAAGAGCTATGAAACATTGTGCAAGTAGGATATAGCCTCATTATGCACTATTGATGGGCAAATGGTCTTTTGGTTGATCCAGCTTATTTGAGTCATTATGGATGGAAAAGTTATTTCAGTCAGTCACTTTTATGTTATTACTCATCTGAACTGAATAAGAGCTCAGAAAATTGAGTCAGTTCGAAATACAGTAAGTAATCATCCATAGTAGCAATGGCCATTAAGTTAGAATTTAACTGAACCACTGATCTGAGTCACTGAATGTCCAAGAGATTCAATGCCCAAGAGTAAAAATTTTTTTGTAAATGAATGATTCTGTGTAGTGAATACAAAGAAACTTGTGCCTGTTTAGGTATTAGTTAAATAATAGGAACATTACTGAAATTATGCATGGCTAATAGTGAGCCTAATTGAATGAAAATAATAGAACTATTAGGTTGTTTCTGAAACAGTCAATTGAAAGGTGATTAAAGCAGCATTTTTTAGTGTATTTTCTCCAAGTTGAGTGAGAACTATCAAATAATTGTTGAGTTGTTTAGGATAACAATGTGTATAATGATAATTAGTAATCTGATTTGGTTGATTTCTCCATTACTGCCACTAACTGCTATGTGTATATTTCTCTCAGCTATGGACTGTAGACAACAAACAGAATGTTCACTAAACATACTGTTTGTTGTGCCTTTGGGAATGCAGTTAGATATTCAGAGATGGGATCCAGCCTTTGTTTTTACTCCTGTAGGGGAGAGGGAATAACAGTTTAAGAAAATAAAGCATTTGAAAATGTCTTCTCAAATACTTTTATTATAATATTAAAAGTATTAAAGAAGTTATGCACTGTTGTTATTGATTATGAAGATAAAAGTTATGGCTTTATATTATAACTTCTGCTCTCCCACACACACACACACACACACACACACACACACACACACACCCTTGCATGTTCTGTATGCTGAATGCATTTTTTTTTAATGTTATTTGAATAACATTACATTATTATCATTTGAATCATTACATTACATTATCATAACATTACATTTGAATAGCTTTACATTTGAATCAAGAAACATGATTGCTTTGTCAGCATGCTGACAAAGCAATAAAGGATTTTTTTTCTTTTCACAGTATAGTGGATTTTCTCATGCATTTACAAAAGGGCCTAATTTAAATAAGAACTTCAACAATTTAAATTTAAATTGTTGAAGTTCTACTTCAAATATTGGATCAAAGATTTTCTATTTGAACAAGATATGCCATGTTAGAATCAAATTGCTGCCAATTCAAGTTGGATTTGTCCATAAATTTTTAAGTTTTGGATGATGTATATCATTTTGTTGTTGTTGTCATTGTTGTTGTTATTTGGTTTTTAGGAGCAATAGCAACTAAGGTCATGTTGCTCCAGGAATATGCGGTGGTCATTCCCTGACCTTTCCGCATCCTCCGTATTTGGTGGTTACAGGCTCGAATCCCGGTCTAATCAAGAAGCGTGTGCTATGCACTGCTGCTCCTGCCCACCTGGCTACGAAGGCTCCCGTTGTTGTCATGGAGCACTGATATATTATCTGTCAATATTGGTGAAAAGAGAGTTTAGGTGGCAAAGCTGTGCCCGGTGACTTGAGTCATTATATTCATTGACTCAAATGTGAATGCCACTAGTAAACTAGGTTTGCTACTTAGTGCATCAATCTCATTGTTTGGTATTGCAGTACTCTGAATAAAAAAAGGACTGCTCCAATGGAGAAGTCTATCTGATCTTGTCTAGGTTTATATATTCAAAAAATTAAAATAGAAAGTTTCATTTTTTCAAGAAATAAAATAGGACTGAGGTTTTAATTACGTATTCAACACTATGCTAGGTAAAGCAAAACCATTCTGGCAAGAACATAAAGAACAATTTAAAATGTTTTGGTTTTAATATTGTACAAAATATTCCTCAGTGTGAAGAGAAGTATGGTGGTAAGAAAATGTATGACGAGAGAGTCGTTTTAATAGTACCAAAGTTAATGAGGTTATCTATACTCCCTCTCATCTTCCGCTACAGAATAGGATAGTGATCAGCATTTGATCTATCAGCTGGAGTGTTAGTAATATTGGCTATCTCTAATAATTTAAAACTCTTTACGAGAAAAACAAAAAATTCTAAACCAATCCTGTGAAGTTCAGTATTTTAGTACCTTTCAAAAACCATTTGATCATTGAATTTCGTAAATAGTTGATGACTGTTGATCAAGCAGGTAAAGAAGGTGCTTATCACTAACCCCACACATTATAGACAACTTTTTGAAGAAAAAAAATTATATTCTCATGTTCTTTTTGATATTGAAAATGGCTATGTTTAAATACACTGGTAAAAAGGTCACAGAACGTTCAAATTGTGTTTGTGTAAATATGTGACATATATATACCTCTTAATGTAGTTGAAGCTGAGTTCCAATCTCTCTCTCTCTCTCTCTCTCTCTGTGTGTGTGTGTGTGTGTGTGTGTGTGTGTGTGTGTGTGTGTGTGTGTGTGTGTGTGTGTGTGTGTGTGTGTGTGTGTGTGTGTGTGTGTGTGTGTGTGTGTGTGTGTGTCAAAGGCATTCAAAGTAGCTCCAAAGTGAACATATTGCAGCTTTATTGGAACATGACACATCAGATGTAAAGTATTGTAAATTTACAGGAATAGTTTTGTCACTATTATAGATGGCTTATGCAGGTGCAATGACTTTAGTATGCTGATGAGCCCCAGCAATACCAGATGTGTTTTTCCTCTGAAATGCATTATTAATCCCAGGGGCTCACATCTGGTGAGTATGGGCTTGGCACACCCAGGGTCCTGAGCTGGATATCATCATTCTTCTCTTTCTTGGTAGAAGGATTCCCTTCTACCTCTCTCTCTCGGGGTGGTTCAGAAAATTTTTTTTGGCTGGTGTAGCATAAGCCTCAGGCTTCCTTGTACCATATGGCTAATAATAATAATAAATCAGGGTATCAATGAGTTGATACCCTGATTTATTAATGAATCAGTCACTACTCTCAAGTAAGTGCTGTTCCAGGTATTTTGCCACTGGACATTCTGGATGAGCTGCAATCTGTGATTCCTAGGGAATCCCAGATTTCAACAAATCTTTCTAAAAGAGCCAGATATAATATTCCATGAAAATCTATATATTGGGAGTAGAGTTTTTACACATGGTGGACAAATATGCTGAAGCTAATAGACACTTGCATATTTGCAAAACACAAAATACATAAGTAAATTTGCTTGATGTGAGAATATAAACAAGTGACACAGAATAGTATTTAATTCTCTGGTTCAGCATTTCAAAAACAACAGAAATCATTAATAGAAGAGACAGAAAGAAAAATACGATGCTAGCAGGCCAGCTTAATCCTTAAGTAACTTTGCATTAGAATCACCTAGATTCAAGAGAGGCCCATTTTGTTTGTGCTAACTTAAAAACAAGTAAAAATTATTATCAATAACTCTAGCAAAGAATCAGAAAGCTTTCTGTTTATAAACTTTTCAGAATAATTTTTGGATTTGGACTAGGACCAATTTGGATTTATTATTTGGATTTGGATTCATTCATTATTTGAATTGTTGTGAACTTTTGTATAGGCATAAAAGGTAGCTGTTGTATACGTTATCCTTATATTGAATTTACTTAGTGCCTGGAAACAAAAGTTTAATAAGTAATATGAGTTCAAAGTAAAATAAAGTATAATGGTTTTTATTCCTGCAAGAAAAATTTCAGTGATATAGTTAAATCAAGTGTTGGGATCAGAATATTTTAGTCCAAAAAACCTAAAAGGAAAGGAACACTGAGCCAACCGGGCTAGCCAGCCAGGTGGGTAAAGTGCCTGCCTGACAACCCAAAGGTCGTGGGTTTGAATCCCATCTCGGGTTTGGATCGGAGTAAAACGCAAAAACTTTGGGAGGTGCATTATGGCCACAGAAGCTGATGTGCCAACAACTAAAAAAAAAAAAAAAAAAGAAAGAAAAAGAACACTGTGACATATAATTTCATTTGTGTGGCATTATTGTAATGGGATAAAGAGACTGAAATGAGTCAGAAAGACATTATAGATTACACTTTCCAACAAGAAAAATATAAGTGCAAACACATGCCTACCTTTAAAATGAAAGGAATTAACTGAGATGAGTGGTGGTTGAAACAAATGGTAGTTAAGCAAAATAATTTTGAAAAGAGTTTAGAAGTTTTTGGTTCTTTCATTGCAATTTGAAGTCTTTTAAAATTAAATTTTTTTTTTTCTGTATTAATGTGATTATGTGTTTTTCAGGTTTCCCCAGCAAATAAATTTACAAGCCAAAGATTTGAAATGTGAAATTGAAAGAGCTTTATCAAAGACAGTTTTTTTTTTTACTGCACGAGGAACTACTTGGTGAGTTTCAGAAAGAAAAATATTGGCATGTGATAATTTCATTCTATGTTGAAAAATGGTAAAGCTTGAGGTTATAACAAACATTAACTGAGCCCTTGACTGCACTGATGTGGTGTAAACAGTATGAAACACACTGCCCTACCATTAATATCCTGACACTAATAATCTTTACTTACAGGAAAACTAATAAATGAGTTAAAACCTCTACCTTTATGATAACTCTAGTCAATGGAACATTCTCCACCAGTTTTTTTGTAAATCTCTGATATTTTCTGCCATTTGGCCTTCAAATCAGTGACCAGTTCAACTTTTTTTTTTTAGGCAGCCTTTCCTCACACATGCCTGATTAACCAATTCATCCAAGAAGTTCCCTATAGGATCGTGGTCAGGGCTCTGGGCTGGCTAGTCCAAATTTTCAGTGCTCATGTCCTCAAATCAGAACATCACAATGTGAGCAGTATAATATGGAGCACTGTTCTACTGATACAGGTATGGGCATTTTCTGCCATTTGGCCTTCAAAGCATTGACCAATTCAGCTCTGTTTTTGGATCTCTCCTCACATGCACTTGATGATCCAGTTAATCGCAGAGGTTCTCTATAGGATTGAGGTCAGGGCTCTTTGCTGCCCAGCCCACCTTTTCATTGTTCATGTCCTCAAACTAGAATGTTAGGAGTATGACATGGAGTGCTGTCCTGCTAACATAGGTAGGGCCTTCCCTGACATGCTGCCACATAGGTAATGCATTATTGTCTGATACTTCCAGATAGACTTCAGCATTCATGGTTTTGTTCAAAACAACCAATGGTCCCAGGCTAAAACATAAAAAAGTCTCAGCATCAATCTGGCTCTGCCAAGCTTATTTTCGGGACAGTATAATCCAGCAAGATCTTTCTTCAGGCATCTGCCACACCCAGGCACAGTTGGACTGGTAGACCATATACTATGTCTCATAACTCCAAAGCACAGCTTTTCATTGGCTTTAGTCCATGAACTGCAGTCTTACACCAAGCTAGATGGTGTTTGGCATTAGTTGGGGGTGATGAGTGACTTGTGGATGGCTGCACAACTATGGTAACCTATGTCATGCAGCATCTTACACACTGTGCTAGTGTTGATGTGTGTCTCAATAATCTCACTGAGGGGCTGTGTGTGCTGCAACAATATTGACCTGCATTCCCAGCAGATAACTGTTTGCAGAGCTCTCCTCTCATGTTCTGTTGGCTGCGACAGTTTTCTGGGTCATTTCGTGATGGTGTCAGCATCAGCCTGTTTCTACTTGCAGATCACTTTGCCAACTTAGGGAATCTTCAGTTCTGTCATAATGTCACAGACTGATTGCTTATGTGGCACCCTATTATCATTCCACACTGGAAGTCTGTTAACTCTGTCAACCATGAAACCTTGCTGTCTCCTCAAAGACCTTTGAACATATTTATAGTCATGTCTGACACGTGCTGTTTGGGTAGGATGTGGCTAACTATCAACAGAGGTGTCTGAATATTAATGGTAGGGCAAGGTATATGCTTATTCTGCAGCTGTAGTGTAAAATCAAATAATTTAAATTACTTTAAAGTAAGGTTAAGTATTTTTTATTAACTAAAAATCTAAACTTCTTTCCCCATAATTTGAATTTATGATCCCTAGTTCTGTAATCATTTATAACAGTGAAAAGTTTGCCTTCATTTGTTTTACTATCTCCTCTCAAAGCCTTATAGACCTCAGTCAGGTTCCCTCTAAGGGGGCCTCGTTGCCAACCTCTGTAGGCTACATATTTGAAACCTTTCCTCATATGGATGGCATTTTTCAGATCTAACAAGTTGGGTTCCCCTTTCTTTGGTGTAGAACCTTTCAAGAAGTGGTGTTTTTTTTTTTAAGGAGCAGTCCGATACTTGGACACATTATTCCATGTGTGGTCTTACAATTGTCTTATACATTAGAATTATGACCTCCTGTCTCTGCAGTATGTTATTTTGGGATTGCTATTCCTCAATTATATGACCTTGCATTTTGTTACATTAAAACATAGCTTCTACCTTTCTGACCATGCTTGGAGCCTATCTAAGTCATCCAGAAGGAGCATTTCTTAGTTCTTGTCATTAACCTCTCTTTCAATTTTTACAGCTTCTGTAAATTTTGACATCATGCCCTCTATCCCTTCATCAGCCTCTCTCTCTCTCTCTCTCTCTCTCTCTCTCTCTCTCTCTCTCTCTCTCATTTAAGAAAATCAGAAACAGTGGGGCAAAATCAATTTTTGGGAGACTTAATTTCTAGTGTTAGCTCAGTCTGAAAAGTAACCATTACTCATACAGGCATTACACATGATGGCTAAGAAGCTTATTATTATATAATCTCACTATTTAAACTACAGTTGAATAGCATTTTGCTGGTTGCTTTGATATTCAACTGTAGTTTATATAGTGAGATTAGTTACTTTGTTATTATTATTATGGAATTACAGGGAGATTGGCTTCTAAAGAACTATTGTTTGTTTAGCTGTATATTTAAATAAACAAGTCATTGTACATATTACTGTGAATTGATATGTTAGTGGATGATATATGTTATTAGTTTATATATATGATTAATATCATTATTCTTCTGCAGTACTGCTCCAGTAGGCAATCTTTCCCTCACAAATGAACAAATTATAGATAATGTTTTGGCTGCTGCCAAATGTCTTGGAAATAGAATCCCAGGTAAATGGACAAATATTCTAGGGTTGCATCTTAAACTTGCAAGATCTGTTGCTCTTCCAATATATATGTCACAAGGTGAGGTTTTTTTTTTTTCCCCTTTAATATTCATATGACATATACTTAATATATGGTGTGGCAAAAGTTTTTAAATTCTAAACATTGTGAAAAAATACAAACAACTCATATAAATGTATTTAAGTAATTCTGAACTCTTTATAATTTATAATTACTCTCACTTATGTATGTCCTTCACACAGCCTATCAAAATAATTATTGTAGGGTTTTAGGCACACCAGCAACTCGCACTGTATCGGTGCTATGTGTATGTCTGTACAAGTGCATGTTCACAGGCTAATTTGTATATATATTAAAAGTCAACTGTTTTTCATAACTTTTGAATGGGACTAAATTGCCAAAGCTCAAGCTGACAGATCCAAATATAAAATAGCTGATAGATCAAAATGCCAATACCAACAGGTATAATCAGCTGACAGAACAAGATGGGCAGTTAAAACACCAACGTGACCAAAGTGTTGAGTGTTTAGAATTTCAGCTGACAAATGTGGAATTTTCAGATTTTCTGACCCAACTACCAGGATTGTGACCAGGACCCATCCTGGGAATAAAGTGGGTGACCTTGGCCCTATGGGTCCTGGTCACCCACTTTATTCCCAGCGTGTTGCACATCTTCTTTCCCTGCATCCCTACTGAAACGAAACTTTTGCCTGGTGGGCGTAAATATTTTTCACTATTTTTAACAGTAGAGTCCTGTGGAGGGTTGAGTTGCCTCTGCAGGGATGCCCCTTCTGTCCCCATTATTCTAGCTCCAAGTGGAAGCCTCCCTATCATCCACCTTTTTTGTTTTCACATATTATCCAAACTAAAACTATCACCCCCCATGCTCCCTTCCATAAAACCTTTTTATTTTTTTTTTCAGGCCTTTCCTCCCAGGGTGCTCTCCACCAGAGCATCTAATCCCTACTACCTGGCCTAACTATCCACACCTGGTATGGTAACTAGAGGTTGTGGTGGTGCTCCACAGGCCCCTAAGCTAAGAGGCCAGATGAATAACATAAACCACATATCATTCGGACTATCTGGCCCTTACAGGACACTATATTCAACACAAGAGAACTGATCGTGGAGTTGTCGTAAACCACCGGTACTGCTTGAACCTAAACACTATGTTAAAAATTCCTGCTGGCAAAAATGTCAATAGTCTATAACGGGTTAACATGCCAACCAATCTCATTGCTGTTATGAATAGTGTACTGTAAATGTACCAAAAATTACTGACAAAAGTTATTTTTCCACCATCTATAGAAAAGCACACAGTTTGGAAATCACAATGAAAACTTGGATATATAAATGACTAATTATTGTTAGTAGTAGCTGTATTAAATCTTTCTTACCTGTTTGTTAATTACAGAAGTACTTATGTAACAGGAAGAATATGGGTTGTATTTCAGTGTTTCTATTATGTGGTGTGGCTTCCATCTGAACAGGAAAATTCCCCTTCAAGGCATTATAGTTTTCAATCCCCCTTTGCTTCATCACCCCTAAGGTTCCTTAGTAAGTAGTGAAGCCATGTTACAGTGGAGGTGGTGGGGGGGGGGTAAATCTACAGTCACAATTGAGTACAGTGAAGAGAAAATGGCTTTTTCATCAGCATAACGGGTAACAACATAATTTATATGTGCAATTTACATACACACAGGACATACTGATGCTTCATATTTTAGCTGCCTTAATGCAAACTCAAAACATCCTCTCATTTCAGCAGTACACCATATGGTTATACTAGTTACCATTAAACCTTTGAGATGATGAAAGAATGGGACAGAAAACTATAATGGCTTCACTCCGCACAGAAGACAACTATACCATATGATCTTCCTTTCTTTTATACGTTATGAGAAGTGTTCAATAAATTATCTAGCTAAGGTACATCCCATAGTTATATTTCAGTGATTCATGATTTATCATGTTCCTACATATCCCAACTTGAATCACACTAATTTTTATCCTACTATGTGTTTAGGTTGTGCTTCTGTTACAGAAAGAAGGAAGACACCTGTAACAAATTATGGATTTGCTGAAATCGGAGCATCATTCAGTCAAGTTTCTCACCAAAGAAGGAAATGGACCAAAGACCATTCGTGAAAGGATGGCGGCTGTGTATGGCAACAATGTACCTTCTGAGTACCAGGTGAAATTCTGGTCAAAACAATTCAAGTAAGGTAGGGAGTCCATCGAAGATGATCCACATCCAGGAAGACCTGTGACAGCAACCACTCCAGAAATGTGCCAAGCTGTGGAAACCCTTATGCTGAATGACAAACATCTAAAGGTGTCCCAAATTTCTAGGGAATGTGACATATCTGAGGGAACAGTTATAACCATCCTCCACAAACATTTGGGGATGACTAAGGTCAGTGCAAGGGGCCAGATTTCTGACCCCTCTGTAGAAACAATTCAGAGTGCAGTGTTGTGGAATTTAGAGCTTATGGAAGGGATCCTGAAACTTTCATATCCAGAATTGTTACGGGTGATGAAACATGGGTTCATCACTGGGATCCTGAGACCAATTGAGAATCAATGCAGTGGAAGCACAAGGGTTCTACCCACCAAAAAAAATTTGGACAACCTTCAGCTGGCAAGATTATAACCACCATTTTTTGGAATGCTCAGAGAAATTTTTACATTCACTACTTGGAACACAATCAGTCACTGGGAAGTCATATGCAGCCTTACTATACAACCTAAGGGAAAAAACCATAATATAACCATAATAACCATAAAGGAAAAATGCCATGGAAAACTTTCCAGAGATGTGCTGAAAATTTACTCCAATCCACTTCCTATCACACAAACTTGCTCCAATCCACTCCCTATCACACAGATAATATCTGTGTGATAGGGAGTGGATTGGAGTGAAGGATCATTAATTAACCTGAGCTACCCTCTTTGGATAGTGCAGATGTTTAAAAGAAGTTTTGGGAACATCATTCTAGATGTGGGAATAGTATCCTCTGGTAGGGAGGATCTGTGATTTGTACACTCAGTAGCTGTTTAGAAGAAAAGTAACACCATGAATGAAAGAAAACCTAAATTTTTTTTTTTAATGCAGAAGAAGAAAAATTTGCAATATGGTTATGGCAAGGAAGATTAGAAGGCAGGGTTATCTCCAGTAATGATATAACATTTAAGGAATTGATGGTGGATATTTGAGAAGTTGCAGCTGTCAAATTAAGTGAATTTGTAGTGTACTGCCATCACCCGTCTATAGATTCCCTATCTGAATCCTGTCTATGGACAGGATTCAGATAGGGAATCTATAGACGGGTGATGGCAGTACACTACAAATTCACCTACTCTTTTCCTGTATATTAATAGCATTAGCATTAGTAGAGGCATTTGATGCAAGAAAGCAAGCTTATGCAGCATCAGCCAAAAAAAAAAAAAAAAAAAACCCACTTCCACTTCACCCCTCTGTTCGTTCAAAATACCTGTCCAGCTGAGCCTTAAACTTATTTAGGCTATCCACCTCCACCACAAGGGATGGCAGTCTGTTCCACCAACCAACCACCCGCTGGCTAAAGGCAAATTTCCGCACGTCTATCCTACATCTGTCTTTCCTCAATTTGAATTTATGCCCTCTCAGGTGATTTTTCTGAGCTAGAGGAAGAATCCCATCAGCATTGAGCATGCTTAAACCATTCAAGGCTTTATACACCTCTATCAGATCACCTCGCTGGTGCCTAGTCTCCAGACACTGTAATTTGCAAAACTTAAGCCTTTCTTCGTAAGAGCACCCCTTTGTTCCATTCACTAATCTTGTTGCCCTTCTCTGTACTCGTTCCAGCAGCTCTACATCCTTCTTGAAATGAGGCCTCCAGACCTGTATACAGTACTCTAGGTGTGGCCTGACCATTGCCTTATACAATGGAATAATCACCTCCTTATCCCTGCTGGAAAAATTCCTGTATATCATTGACAATACTCCATGAGCTACTCTTGCAGCCCGTCTGCACTGCTCAGAGAACTTCATATCTGCCTGCACAATCACCCCCAAGTCCCTTTCATTCTCTACCACTGTCAGTGTAGTACCACAGAGTTGATATGTTGCTCTGGGGTTGCTTTTTCCCATGTGTAGTACTTTACATTTGTCAATGTTAAACTTCATTTGCCACCTCTCAGCCCATCTGCTCAACCTTTCCAGATCCTGTTGCAGCAGCATAGTGTCAGTAGTGTCCTTGACAACCCTGCCAACCTTTGTATCATCTGCAAACTTGGACATTAAGCCTGATATACCATCATCAATATCATTTATAAATACAGAAAACAATAATGGACCCAACACTGAGCCCTGAGGGACTCCACTAATAACATTAGTCCACGATGAGCAGTGTCCATTGATTACCACTCTCTGTCTTCTCCCCCTCAACCACCCCTTTATCCATAGCAGCAATTTGCCTCCAATGTCACACTGCTCCAATTTGTGTAGCAGTCTTCCATGTGCAACAGTATCAAAAGCCTTTCTAAGATCCAAGTATATAATATCAAAGTTATTCCCTGCATCCAGTTCTTTTGTGACTGCATCATAGTATCCAATCAAGTTGGTCAGGCAAGACTTCCCCTTAACAAAACCATGCTGTGTCTGAGCTATAACTGAAGTCTTGTCTAAATGATCCTGCAGTGCTTCTTTAACCAGTGCCTCCATTAATTTTCCTGGAACAGAAGTTAAGCTCACAGGTCTATAATTACTTATGTCAGCCTTTGATCCTCCTTTGTGAATTGGGGTCACATTTGCACATTTCCAGTCTATGGGTACCTCCCCTGAGTCCAAGGAAGCTCTCATAATTATACACTACAAATTCACCTACTCTTTTCCTGTATATTAATATACAGGAAAAGAGTAGGTGAAGTACCTTGGGAGCTCTAGTGTTATATGAGAAGTTAGAATACAGAAAACCATCTACCATCATATTCATTGAGCACTCAGAGAGAAAATTGGTTACCCAATTGCCAATAACAGTTCCTTTATTCCAGATATGATCAAAAGCCTTAGTGATGTTGAGAGCAACTGCTGAAGTTTCTCAGAGCTTTTCCATGGAATCCAAAGATAAGTAAGGTAAGTCAAGGTATCACAAGTGGGTTAACACTGACAGAATCCAAATTAGCAGCTGTTGATCAGATGGAAAGCTTCAAGATAGTGTAAGAGTTATAAGTTGGTGGAGTTCTCTACATTGGTGGGAAGCAGGGT
This sequence comes from Mastigoproctus giganteus, assembly GCF_048544385.1. Taxonomy (NCBI): domain Eukaryota; kingdom Metazoa; phylum Arthropoda; class Arachnida; order Uropygi; family Thelyphonidae; genus Mastigoproctus; species Mastigoproctus giganteus. Next base: position 20,983,695 of record NC_143586.1, on the reverse strand, counting down.
TCCAGAATCTTTTTTTAAACAAAAATACACTGCTGGTAGGTAAATGAAAATTTGTGTGATGTCATTAGTAATAGCAGAAACCTCAGCTTGGTCTACAATACAAATCTTGTAAAGTCCTCTGACCCTATGTGGGCCATCCTGGGGTACAAAAAAAAATTCATTTATTTAATGGAAAACATGTATATTTTTTAAATTTATTAGGTAGTTTTTGAGAGGCTTATTTATTTTGTTGTAGATTAGCTTTTCCTGTAAGATTATTTGCTTTGTTCATGATGTAGATAAAACTGAGGAGGGGTTACATATGTAGTAATAAAAGTTTTGGATGTGGCATGCACAAAAAACCTCTCCTCCCTTGACAGTAATAGGTAAAGGCCACCTTCATTGTCAATCACAGTTATAAAGCTGATGAGAAATAGAAACAATACTTCATGAATGCCAAACACGTTGAAGGATGTTGTAGTACAATTCACGGCAAACTTTATGGTAAAGTTTTAAAATTTTCCCAAGCTTTACCATACATACAATAAAAATAAAAAAATAAAAAAAATAAAAATGCAAAGTAAAATTCAACCAAAGTTGTGCCATCAAGATGATTTGTGTGCTGATATAATCCAAGAAGTGTTACAAATTCACATATTTAATACATAACATAGCAGAAGCTGTATGATTTTTATGGATTTTTGTGGATTTAGTTTGGTGGCCAAATGATTTTCTCTTGTAAATTTCTAAGACCAAAGTGCATTTCCTCATGGCAGTCAAAAGCTTTTGGAAGCATTAAGTCAAATATTATTTAACTTTAATTTAATCATATTTGGAGGATCTATTTTTGATTCAAATTGAAATGAATTGATTTCACAAAAAAAAGACACGAAGTTTCCATTACTTTTGAATATCATTGAAGATAAAGAAATAGATATTTTTTTCAGTATATGCTCCCAATTTCAACGGGAGAACCTGCCAGATGCTATTATGAAAGAATTGATTCTATTATGAAAAGAATTGATTCCTGGTTGGGGAACTGAAAAGTTCACAAAGCTTGAAACAACAGATTATCCAGTCATGCTTAGCATTTTAACAGTCCTTAATACCGAGTCTCTCTTTTTGATGAAACTTTGGAAATGCTCTTGACAGCCAAGTCTAAACAGCAGTACCATTGTTATAAACAAACTTTCATAACATATCTGAAGAAAGCAAAGTCTGCTGGCAATATCTTTTTTTTTTTTTTTTTAAGTCATGGAAAGTTGTCTAACACAGTGCTACTCAGTGTGGTCCTCAGACTGGTGCCAGTTGGCAAACTGTTTGTTACTGGTCTGCGACGATTTGTATTTTACAAAAGTATTGGTCTGCAATGGATCGGAAATAAAAGAAGCTGGTCCTTCAGCACAAATAGTTTGAGAAGCACTAGTCTAGTCTGACAGAAAAATCCTAGGTAAGTAAATGTTTGAAAGCGGACTGTACTAGTAAACATTCTTAAGTATTTTAATATAAAAATGTATATGTTGACAGTGAACTTTTTAATTTCACGGGAAAATAAAAATCTGTTTTTTAGAATTGTTGGATGACTCTTTTTAATATACTGATGTAAGAAGCAGTCAATCTCTGGAAAATTAGTCTCCCATAAGACACTTGATTTTCTTGCCCATTCTATTGGTCTGTTAAGATGCTTATTATACACATCACAGTCATTTGGTCTATAACACACTCCTACTCTCATCTTGATTTTCCCAATGCTTATGTCAAACCATACCTGATTCAATATAGTTATCTACTGAATATGCTTGTCTTGAATCTCTCCTCCCAAGTCTGTTCCTGCTATACACACTGGCACTGTGTCTGATATTCCTATGTCTGCATTTCTTAACTAGTACCTCAAATTCATTACCTACACTCCTAGCACTAGTGTACAAACATGAGTAACTGCCTTTTTTTTTATGTTCAATGTGACTACTGAATCTTGCGGTTGCCTATAGCAGTATTTTCTCCAGGAATTTTTCTTCTTGTTCATTTAAAATATTACCATCAAAGCTTTTTTTCCTGAGATCTCACACAAGAACTTGTAAGGTGTGTGTGGGCAAGCATTACTCTGACACCCATATATTTATATTACCACTGACAATTCCCCCCCCCCCAAATCAGCTGTATTTTACCTAACCCAGTCATGTCTCCTCAACATATTGGTAAAGATCCTTGTACCAACTTTGTTCAAGTCTATTTCATATTTATAAAATAGGTTCCTTTCAAGTGTGGGCCATGCTGATAAAATTTTTCCTTCTTCTAAGATCCTCATGCACAACTTCTTTAAATGATTGTAAAGTAGCTAGTTAAATATCTTGTAGCTTTGTTTCGAATACATCATATTTGAGGCCAAATGAAAATTTGTTCTTTCAATTTTGCATCTGATAAAGTGGGAAACACTTCCCTTAGATAGATTCTACATTGTCCTTTATCCAGAGCCTTAACAAGTTTTTCATTAATCCAAGCTTTATGTGCAAAGGTGGAAGAAGACCTTTTTGATTTAACCAGTGGAAACATTTTGTATTACCTCTCCCTCATAAGAATTCCTCCCTCTTTTCCCACTTACAAACAATATAATGTCTTTCTGTTGCACAACTGCACCATAAAAAAAGAAAACAGTGGTTTGTAAAATCTTTCTATGGACCAGACTAGCAATCCAAGAAAAGTCAGAGTACTTAGTAGAGGAAGTGATTAGAATGCATTTCCATTGTGCAGCAAAACTGCTTTTAAACTTAAATGCCTAGTTCATTCAGAAGACCTCTAATATCTTTACAAAAACACACAACATCTTCCATAACAAAATATTTTGAAAACACTTGTGGCATTTTCAATATACTATAATTTTAGTTTCTGCCTCAGGTAGCTTCCACTGTTGTAACCTAGAAATTTTGCTTTTCTTTAAATAAGTTTAAATCACAAACTGTCATTCAGCTTTTCTTGCTTAATTAAATGTGGTACATCATAATTTTCACATTGGTAGTTCAAATCTGTTGAAGTGGACTGGACATAAAGTCAGCAACACAACAATCTTTGCTACATTCATCACTGCTTCCTGTAGGAAGCAGTAATTTTGAGGGATCTGGTATCAGCAAGCATTCATTATGTGGAACAGATCCCATTGCAGATGCTTGCTTGCTTTCTTTTTCTGGACATCCCTGATATTTTTGTCCATGTAGAAATGGAAATTGTTGGTGTGGTTGCACAGTTCACCACGATAGGAACAGCAAAAGCATACTTTTTTAACGTTCTCAATTAGCCAATCCTCAGATATGTGGAGCCCAAGTTTTGTCTTGATCACCAATTTTGCAAGCAAAAACAAAAGAAAATACAATTTTAGTAATACTGTAAATTTTCTTCCTCTATGTTTTTGTTATAAAACATCCACACACAGAGCAGAAATTGCTACATCCTTTGCTTCTGCTTAAATATAAATATTTTAATGATACAATGCTATGCAAAACACACAAGAAACAATTTGCAATAGATATGCCGATAAATATGTTTTCTCACTCACACTATAACTGTCTTTCCATTACTGAGAGATAGACAGACAAGGTTGATTTGTGTTGTTATTTGGTTTTTAGGAGCATTAGCAACTAAGGCCATATTACTCCGGGATATGCGGTGGTCATTCCCTGACCTTTCCGTATCTGGTGGTGACAGGCTCGAACCCCGGTCTAATCAAGAAGCTTGTGCTACGCACTGCTGCTCCTTCCCACCTGGCTACGGAGGCGCCCAGACAAGTTTGAACATGTTAATCCTCCCCAGCATTACAGCTGTCTATGGGAACATGCAGAGATTATTATTTGCAAGTAATACAACAGATGAGTGTGATAGCTACTTCCCTAAATTATAGTAAGATATACATATGGGTAAACAACTTTGATTTACTCCCTTAGCATTTAACAAGCACAGGCACTGTTACACAAAAAAAAAAAAAAAAAAAAAAAAAAATGTATTTGAACTAAATGCATTCATTTTTGTCTTGCTTTTATGTTGGTTTATATAACAATAAAAAATTTTACTTTTTTCAGAGATTGAATTACAGATAAGTGCCCAAGGAAGTGAAATGCTCTACAAAGGAGCTGAAGAAGAGAAAAAGACTGAAACAGAAGAAATTTTAGATACTGTTTCTATTATTGAAGAAAGGAAAGAAAGAAAGAGGAAAAGAACCAGAACTGCAAACATATAAAAAAAATATATGTACTTGTATACAAGGGTAATAAACAAATTTAATGTACAGTTCTAGTATCAGTATATTACAAATTAGGAATTTTTTGTTATAAAAATTTTTTGGTTTTTCAAAATTAGGGGAATTTAAAAACACTCGGGCAGCTAGAACGCAAGTCATCATATCTGAGGCCTGCAGGCATCAGATATGACATTTAGGGATATGGCATTTAGGATGTAGCATTGATGTTCAAGAATGCATATTGCAATTGTCAAATTAGGAGTTACCTAAAATATTGCAATTGAGTATTTTTAGCGCTAAACCTTGAAAGCAGCCCAGATGTTATCTACAATTATTAATTCTTTTACGAATGAGTTTGCCAAATGTGTGGAATCACAGTAAGGTTTCTCACTACTGTAAGGATGAATTTTTTGTAATTTTTAAATGCACAATAAATTCTTTTAAATATTTCTTTTTATTTTGACTTGATTGTCAAAAATGAAAGCAGAATTTAAAAAAATTATATTTTTTGATATATCCTCCATATATTTATTACTTAATTCAGTGTTAACTGCTGGATCTAAATTCAAGAGAATTTTGGCTTTTTTGAGCACTACAGCCAATAGGTATACAATCTACCCTTTTGATTTTTAAACCTATTTTCTTGATGCCATGTAATAAAACTGTCCACTAATAGTTGAAAACACAAATAGGATATGGCAGTACAGCAGCAGATTTGAAGACAATTTGTACATTAAAGGATGCATTATATGAAACAATTGAAAAGTAAATATACATACGTACTCCAGAAAAAAAGTTAAGCTAGCTATATAATAATTTGCTTGTGTACGTCCCGAATACATTTTGAACTTGAATAACTCAAAGACTAAACAAACTTTGGACATGATTCCTTTTGCAAATAGGTTTTAGTTAGCAGTAAAATTCAGAGGAAAAGGGGAAGAAAAAAAAAAAAAAACGATTTGCAGTAAAATTTTCCAACCGGTTTTCAAGATTTTTTTTTTTTTTTTTAACCGTTCCATTATGAAACTGTTGAAATACAGTTTTGGCAAAATATTTGCCATGGATACACTAGAATTGTAATTTTGTCTGAAATGATTGTACTTTTTTTTTAAAAGACAAAGTCATAAGAAATATGTTAGTATATGGTTTTAGAATGAGGGTAAAGAGGGCTGCTTAATGGTAAAGTATATGCAAAAATCCAAGAAAGGTGGCACCTTTACAGAAGGAAAAAAAAAAAAAAGTGGGAAGAATGAAGCTATTAATTACGTAATATTTTCCAAAACCCTTACTTTTTTTCTAAAGAAGGTTCCCCTTGGTTTATCTCCTATGCTTTACTCATCCTAAAGCCAAACTATATATACCTACATAATTTATTCTTATTAGATGATTTATTTAACTATTTTAATTGCATATAATTAGGGCTACTTTCAAGCTATTGTTGCCCCCAAAATTGATTTGTGATATAAACAGAGGTCCAGATGCCACATCTGGACCTCTTTTTACATTGGTTTGTGCCTAAGTGGATATACATAGGGGATTTCATTCAATCAATCTTTTATCTTTACTTGTTGCAAGCAATCTGAGACAGTCTCTGCTCCTTGTAACCCATAAAGGATAAAAACTACCAAATATTATTTTTTTATCATGCTATAAGTTGCTTTATCATGCTATAAGAAAAGGACAGATTAAGTGTGGATGGTAGACTCAGCCAGCAGCACCGGGATGGTTCCCCCCCCCTATATATATATATATCATTTTCAAATCCTATTGTACCTCTTAAAATCACTCAGGGATATTCTGAAAGGTGGGCCAGAGCAGTATATTGTATTTAAAATCAGTGATTTGAAAGAAAATTTCAAAAGGACTAATGGTGGCTTCCAGAAATATTTCAACTTTCCACTGCTAATACAGACTCTGACAAACTTTGGACACACTTTTAAATTTGATTATACAGTATTTTTTGTTTTCATTTCAGTATAACTAGAATTTCAAAAAATTTTTTTTTGGAATTCTAGTTATACTGAAGTTATATTCTAGTTATATAACTAGGGGAGCAAAAGTGTGTTTTTTATACTCAACTCCTATGCTTGCATACTCTATGAAATGTCAACTAGAGCTTTTCTACCCTTATCACAGAGCTTTGGCACCTTGTCACTTGGCAAAAAACTAAATGCAAACAGCTGACAAAAATTGTTCATGTAATCTGGCAGATGCCACATGTGTGTTTGAATGCAGGATATGAGTGACCTTAAATTATAAAAAGTATAAACATTGTATCATTATTGGTTTCTCTTATTTATTTTTGTTCAATTTTTTTTTAAACTGAGTTTAGCAAATCATAAATAGAACACTATTTTAAATTTGGTAAAAAGAAGTTAAATTTTTATAATTAAAACAAAAAAAAAAGTATGTCACATGAGCATATTTATTCCATTTGTAGCTTCATAGTGACTGGATTTCAGATATGGCTGCTGTCCTGGAACTTTTAAAAGCTATCTCATATTTATGTAATTAAAAATGCTTTAATTTATCATAGCACTTTTAATCACATTTATATTTATAAAGCATTTTTAACTTAGGCAAACAAAGGCACTTTAATTGCACACCAAAATATATTTATTCACAAGTTCAGACATGCATACAGGGAATATCTAGAGAAATCAGCTTTTACAGTTTACAAGCATCAAATGTGAATCACTAGTATGATAAAAAGAGTAATTTTTTTCTAACTTTATTTTCAGCCATTTTTTGTATTACAAACAGTGGGTTTATTAAATACACAACAATTTTACATTCAATTATAATTCAGCTGCAGCGCATTTAAACAAGAGGTATTAAAAAAGGTTCATTTTAAATTAACTACACAAACATTAAGGAGTAATTATTCAAACCACGTTCTTTATCACAAAATTCCATGGCAGGATGAATTTGCATAAGGTGATCTTACTCCGAAGGTTAGCTGCTATTTTATTGTACTTTTTTTTTGTACCCAAATACATGTTGCACTATATATTGCATCATAATATATGAACTAGTTCAGATGATGAAAGCACAATTCCCCCTCTCCCAAATCTTTATATAAAACTTCATAAATATGAAGAAATACAAACTTCAGAATTCCAAGACAGCTGCTTATATAATATACATTGTTACGTCATTTCTCCTTGAAAGGAATACATTTATGTATAGTTACATTAAATGGGACAAAAATCCCAATAAAATATCACCCTAGCAAACTAAAACAGACTATACAATATTTACTCATATGGTAAGAAAGTTCACTTCAACCATAACTGGCATGTTGAATCCTGTTTGATGACAAGGTTCAACATACAAATTAAGTAGCTATCGCATGGGAATCTGAATGACATTGTAAATCTTGTACACATAATTCTCATGGTTTAATTAGTGTTATTTATATTTTGCATTGATTCATTAATGTCCTCCTCTCAACATTTTGTAACATGAGTAGTTACTTTTGGTAATTATAGCACCCTGGCTTTGGAAGCTTAACACTGCCAAAAAATATTTCATAATGATTACATTTTTTCCTGGGCAATAATTCTAAAGGGTTATCTTTTTATTGTGTAACTCAGTGTGTACTATAGCAAAAGAGAGCACATGAAATTGTTGGATATGGAGTGAGACTTTTTTTAAACAGGTGGCAGAAGGTAGTTTCTTTGTGGCAGCAGTTGTATAAATAATCAATTTTTTAAATGTACAATAGTGTGTTATAGTAAACAAAACCTTACTGTATATTAAAAAAAAAAAATTTGATTATTTATATTTATTTTTGGCAGCAATACTGCTAGGCAATGGTTCTATGTGTGAGGAGTAATATGTACAAAATAGTACAAAGCTTACTTTATTATTACTGGGATTAAGTATTCCCTGAGAGTTCAACAATTAGGTGCTACACTTACAAAGTAAGTTTATCTACTGAAGTAATGTTTTTATTTTCATATGCAGAAATTTAGAATTGTATCAATAAGAACTATGCATTTTGTAATTAGAGTGAAAGATAATCTGATACCACAACTTTTGCCAAGGTTGAAATGTTTTCTAAATTTTTCATGAAAGATGTGAAGTTTTGAGTGTATAATTTTTTACATCCAAACTCAATTCTGATATATTCGGCATAAGGAATTCAACAAGGATATTTTACCCAGTTTTATCAATAAGAAATAAAACTGATGGTAATCCTTTTGTGGTCAGACTCCAGTGCATATTCCAGAAACAAGATTTATTTATAAGTTATGAAATTTATTTCATAACTTATAAATAAATAAGACTTAACTTCCTTGAAAGTAATATATTAATCAGTTTCATTATTTGTGGGGGAGAAAAAATAAGAGAGAAAATAAGCCTTATGGTTAACTTACGTTGCTAAAAAAAACAACTTGTTAAAATATTTTCTTGTTCTTCAATGAGTCATGACTTATTTCCATACAAAGAGGAGTGCTTGCTTAAATTTTCAACTGACAAGTGAAAACCTACAAACATAATTTTATCATATTATTCATTTGATAGGATAAACCAGAGCTATGATGCTCAATACGGGGTCTACTTTGATTTCAATATTTGTATAAGAATAAGAGAAATTTACCTCAATATTAAAACGAATAAAACATTAACACAAAATGATTATAGTAAAAAAATAAATTGAAAACAATTAAAAAATTAATTGAACACAAAAATTTTATAAAGTCTAACAAATTTTAAAAACGATTTTTAAATTTATGTTAAACTTTTTAAATTAATTTTTGTGTTCAATTTATTTTTACTGTAAACATTTAGCATTAATATTTTATTCGTTTTAATTTCTGGAGAGTATCATACAGAAGTGTTCTACATATCATATTGAGGTAAATCTCTCTTATTCTTATACTCATATTATTAATACCTTTTTTTCACATAGATACAAAAGAGATGATTAGAGGATATGCACCTTATCTACAGTTGAATAACTCTATAAAGAATATAAATTTTATGATTAACTTTTGTATCCCTCTTCCAAAAAAAAAAAAAAAAACCTCAGGATTCTCACATTTACATTTTGGCCATGCTCCCAACTCTGCTTTGAAACAAGTTTAGTATTATGACCTACAAAGAAGGAGAAGTATAAACATCTTGACCCACTCACTCTGTTATTAATCTAGCCCTCACTATGTCCTTGGAAATTAGTCAAAATATCAACATGTACAAACTAACAAGATTACTTTGCATAAAGTAGTAATCATATACAGCACCAATACCAGTTAAGTAGATGATATATTTATGGAATTTGTAATTTTTATCAAATAAGAAAACTACTCACTACCTTTTAAACCCTCAATTAGTATCCTCCTTTATATCAGAAGGTTTAGTTTTTATCATTAATATAAATACATATTTTTCTCCAACAATTATGAATCTTCAAAAAAGTTTAGATTATCAAGAATACAACTGTTACATAATCCGGAAAGTGTTTTTAAGAGCATTAATAACAGCAGGTTTTATCCTCTTGTCACACTATCTAAACGTAAGAAAAAGTTCATAACAAAAACAAGTAAGTTTTCTGGCAGTGAACTCTCTCATAAAGCACCATTAAAGTACTCATAATTCAAAAAAGCAGTTCTCTTTGGAGAAGTATTATTGCCTTTTATTTGTAAAAAGTATAATCACTCTGACAGCTGTTTTTAATAACTTTGCCACGATGACAGACACATATGAGTGACAAAGTATACATTGTATTGCTGTTATTACTATGTTAATGTAAATATCTGAAATGAAATTAGATTTTAAAAGGAATTGTTTCATATAAAGGTACTCATATTTTAACATGTTTGCTGACTCAGTGCGCAACTGCATCCAAGCAGCCATTCTTAAATGGTTAACCAACGAGTGCCATAAATGTAAAAGTGTACATGAAATTAATAACCATTCAGTATGGCACACAGTTTTATCTGTTTTTTTGCTTGTGTTGATGTTAGTTTATATACATGAATAAACTCTTTATAAAATTTTAAGATTTTTTCTAATTCAGCACAAAAGTAGGTGTTCACTTTTAGCAATGAATTCTAAAGTTTAATTTTCAACCATTATGTACAAATCTTCGGAATGCTGATTTTTTTTCCAGCATTCCAAAAATTACAGCACACTGAATGAGTTCTCTCACATTTAGGTGGCAGCAAACATGTTAAACAACAAAAAATCTCCAACAGTATGTCATAACAATATACAGTCTCGTTATTAACAACTTGGTGGCTTAGGTATTTTATAAAAACTGGTTTTTGTTTTGTAACTGCTTATCATGAACTAGTCACAAAACAAAAACCACTTTTACAAAAAAAACAAAATTAACAATAGACTAAGAATGAATTACACTGACCAAATATTTACATAGTAGAATTCTTAATATACGGCAAAAAAATTACTTTTTTTTGCCATATGCCATTGCAAATTTTTAATTTCTTTGTCTTTTGACTGGAATAACTGAGCATTAGAATGAAAGTATGTATTATAAAATCATTAAACTGCCATAATAAAGGGAAGGACAATGAATATACAGGGGCTGACAAAATAATGGAAACACCTGATATAATAAAAGTAGTAGTTTTCATAATGGCTCTATGATGTATTTATGAATATGCAGTGATTTTTTTTCTTGCAGTTAGTACTGTAAGGAAACACAATAAAAGTTGATGTTTATTTAGAGGTAATATAAAAAGATACATCAATAAAATGAGACCAACCTGTCTGAATTCCAAAGAGGTCAAATTGTTGGTGCATGTTTAGCGGGGACATTGATGACTAGATATGAACTTCAGATTTGTTTAATGTATCCAGAGCAACTGTATTAAAAGTAATCTGCATTCAACAAGTGTGGAAAATCAAAACCTGACAGAATGAATTTTGGCAGAAAATTGAAGCTGACTGAAAGAGACTGGCAAAAACACTCAAAATGATTGTAACCCAAAAACAACTACTGCCTCAAAAATAACTGAAGTTAATGCAATCCAGTTTCGTGAGAACTTCAAAAAGTTGAAATTTATGGCAGAGCCATTATTGCCAAGCAACTCATTACTGATGAAGGCAGTGCAAGGGGAAAATTGACATTTCTGAAATATCAATTTCAGAAAAATTACACTTTTTCCAATATCAGGGACAATTTATATCTGGCAAATGCCAAAGGAAGTGCATCATCCTGTCTTGTACCAACCTTCAAACATGGAAAAGAATCAATGGTCTGGGCAGCAAATCTTGGTATTCTTTAGGTTCTATCATCACAGTGAATGGACAAATTACTGCCACTGATCATCTTGATATTCTGAGTGACCAAGTGCAAACATTGTGGGAGGCTGTTTGCACCAGGTCACTTAATTTTTGACACTTTGTGAAAATATACTGTAACCATACAATTTTGAAATAAAAAAAAAAAAAATTCCCCAGTCTGACAAGAAGAAATATTGTTGAAATTATCAAAATACCATACTCTGACAATGTTCTGATTACTGGCAATCTATCCCAAGTGTCAAGGAATAAACATATCTTTTTGGAAACAATGAGTATATAAGCTTCAAAAATTAATGTTGCCAAAAAGAAATATTAACTGTGGAATTAAAGGAAGGCATAATGTTAGTAGTAAATTAAACTGAAATGGAGAAAACTATACTTTGGGAGAAGCAGGTTTCCTCTTAGATATAGACATAAGGGAAAACAGTGTTTCAACACTGGGTATCACTTTATACAATCCACCTAGGATAAATAACTCCTCATCATTAATATTTTCTTCCAGCTACTTTGTTGAAGAAGTATTCTACAGTGCTGAATGCAACAAAGAAATTCTTTTTTCTTGAAAATTTAGGTACACATACCAGTTATAAATAGCAACCGCAGCAGAATAGTATGCTCAGTGTCCAAACACACAATGAAAATTACAACAGTGTGCAATTAAGAGTTCTCTCTGTTCCCAATGCATTTTATTAGCTAAGGGTGAGGGGATAAAGTATGTTGACCTTTGCACAGGATGTAAAATTGTTTAGCTCTGGATAGCAAATGTTTATAAAAATATTTTAAAATAACAGAAGCAAAGAAAATTTCTCTGTAGAACATCTAAATGCCAACATTTTTCTTGAAAAATGACACAACATGAAACTGTACATGAATATAAAATGTGGAAAATCTGGTATTATATTAATAAGGGCTTCTCTTATTCAGTCTATTCTGTGCTGACTGCAGTTAAAAATGGTGCTTTCTCAACCATCTAGCAGGCATAATTGTAATACACTAGCAACCAAAAATTAAAATATCAATTAAAATTACAAGTTTTTCTCCAATATGGCCTTCAGTTTCAAACTATCATTTTTAACTGGAGAAATACAGGGCGAGCAAAAAAAAATCACAAGACCCACAGTAAAATATTTATTGGTGGTTGTAACTGAAGGCAGTTTTGACTGGTATTATAAAAAATACACAGCTGAAAATAAACCAGCACAGAAGAAACTGCACAAGTCATGTCATTTTGTGACAGTCATTTTTCAACAGACAAAGTGCAAATGGTAGTTTTTGAAAGTGCAATGAGTATTCATTGTTGAACACTACCTGGCATGTCATTCTTATTTAACCTGCCAGAATGAGTTTTGTGATGCATTTCCCAGTTCTCTTGTGCCAAATAAATCAGCAGTATCTCAATCTTGTCTGGTGAAACATTTCCGTGACACAGGAAATGTTTTGGTCAGCCAACAGCGTTAGGTGACGATAGTGTTAGCAATATTTGTCAAACTTTATTAAGCTCACCATGAAAATCCCCAAGAAAACTTTTGCAGCAGTAGCAGTGGATTATTTTACAGACATGTATGTAAAAGGCTATAAAGATTTTAAAACTCCTTCCATACTGTGTACATGTCATGCAGAACTTGAGGAACCTGATAGGAAAAAAATTCATTTTTTTTTCTATCAGGTTCATTCATTCAAGAGGGTATTAACATTTTAAATAAATGTTTTCTACTGATGAAGTGTGGTTTCATCTAAGTGGATATGTTAATACTGAAAACATTAGAATATGGAGTGCAAAAAATCCACATTTCTCATAAAAATCTGTTGCCCTGCTTGAAAGCCAGTGTATGGGTGTGCTGTTTCTCAACGGAAAGTTATTAGTCCCATTTTCTTTAGTGATATATAGTAACTGCTGAATGTCATGAGGAAATAATAATCGATTTCATATCCCTTATTGGAATGTGATGTGAGCAATGCTACTGGTTTCAGCAAGATGAGGGCATGGCTTATACAGCAAATTAAACAATGCAGATGTTGCAATTCTTTGGAAATTGCATCATTCTTCAAAACTTGTGTCCCCCCCCCCATTCTCCAGACCTATCACCGCCATTTCAAGCATCACTGAAGAAACTCTTCATCGGGTTGCAACAAACATCAGAAAAGAGTAAATGCATGCATTGCTGAATGGGATGGACATTTCCAGCGCTAATTATAACACTGGTTTTTTTTATGCTTTCTCATGTTCATATATTTTTTTTATAAGTACAATACGTTTAAGGAATTGGGTTGTGTAACTTTTCACTCATCCTGTATAATTGAAAAAAATTTTTACAGCTCAGTCTTCACATAAACAGTGCACCATATGCCTGTGTTAACGTTGCAGAGAATTTTGGTCTCTCTTCAATTTTTCCCTATTTCTCACCCTGAGAAATAGGCTGTAAGGTAATCAGGAAATATTAAATTTTTGGATAACAAGATGTTATTACTAAAATTATTTGTTCTTATTACCCAGTATAGTGTCAGAAAAAAGAATAAAATTTTAAAGTGTGCCCTTTTAAACTATTTCTTCCTTTTTTTTTTTTTTTTTTTTACATGCCTGCTAGATGGTTAAAATAAAATAGCTGAAGAGCATAACCAAAATTAAAATAAACTCATGACACCATGAACCAACCACAAAATATCAATAAATATTTGATTACATTCAGAAAAAATAAAATATTAGGCACTTCTTGATCAAGAGTATTTTTCTCCCTTAATATTTAACATTCCCACGTGCTCAATATTGAAACATTTCAAATCAGCAGGGCAGAGAGGAAAATAGAGATTTTCTGAAGAATAAATAAAAAAAAAAAAAAAAAGTAATATCAATACACTTACTATTTTAATGAATAATACATAGGTAATGCTCCTTATGTAGCTAGCAAATTATGAGCCATATAAAGTTATTCTCTTCATTAAAAATACTATCAAGATAACTCTGATTATTGTTTCATATTCCTTTTATTCTTTTACACAAAAAAAATTATCAAGGCAGTTTTGTTATTTGGATTCCTTCTGCTGTTTTATTTTATATGTTACAATCTATCACTGTTAATTTAGGTTAGGTAGTATGAACTTTTAAGAGAGAGTAGGAATTTTCCACACTAAGTTTTATCAAGACAATATTTTCTTAACAATCATTAAATTAAATTAAATTAAGAAACCAACTTAGTTTCTGCTTTAATCTGAAAAAATGAATTAAAACAAATTTCAATGCCAATACATGATAAATTTTCATAAGAATTTCAAAGAGGTAGAAATTGAGTATTTATAGAAAGGAAAACAGGTTTTTTTTTTTTTGCAAAAAAAAGAAATTGTTTCCAAAAAAAAAGGGGATTTTTTGGAAAAAAGAATGAGGTTTTTAAAATACACACTGCACTAGAAATTAAATTTCCCTGACAAAATGCACATTTTATGTTAAAATAAAATACAATTATAGTATTGTTTATCAGTACAGTATGTTTTAAACATTAGCTTACCTGATATTTCAGTCTATGGATTTCTGTTTGGATTATCTTTTAGACATCAACTGATTTAGACTTCAAGAACGTGGTAGCAGACATTGCACCTCTTTGGTGCAATGTCTGCTATCGCGACAATGCTGAGTCAAAGTACTGTTTATAAGAATGGCACTGCTGTTCAGGATTGATTGGCTGTCAAGAGCATTTCCAAAGCTTCAACAAACAGAGAAGATCTAAAGTTAGTTGGTTTTTCCACCTTGAATATTCTCTGACATTCAGAACTACTATAAGGAATTATTAAAATACCAAAAATGACTTGGTGTAACTTTTTATGCTTCCTCGATTTTTTCATGTTTCCTTGTCCCCTTATTTCCCTCACCAAGGAATCTGATTTTAATGTACTTTTAATTTTTTTTTTTTTTTTTTTGGAAAAAAAAAAGGGGAGCAAAAGTGCTTTTGCAAAAAGATGGAGAAACTATCAAGTCAATAAAAAGATATTCTCTGTCATAAATCCAGAGTTGGTAGCTATGTATTAGCATAATTCTGCACGACTGAATAAATAAATTTCTATTTGTAGTCTGTTAGAGCCATGGCTTGTGGAGTTGTCAACCCTTTTTCTACAGCCAAAATACTACTTGCACAAAAGCTAACAACATATTCATGGGTTCTGCACTTTTTTGCAGCAGTAGGTTTGATCAAGTTTGATCTTGCAATGTGCACACCAGTGTCTGTGTATATTGCTCCAGGACCGCAGTTCAAATTAAAAGCTGATCATTCCCAGTTGGTCTTGGGCTTGATGCTAAGAAACAACCACATATTTTACTTACTGAGCAACCAATCAAATTCCTTAAAGGTCTGTTTTTCAGTTACATTTTGTAACAGAAAAACAGAAAAATTGAAATCAGCATAGCAAAAATTAAAATCAGTAAAAAAAATTCAAACCAAACATAATTTTCACCATTTTAAATAGAGGTTTCCTGAATTTTTAATGAATAAACTGTGGCAAAAACAGGGAATGAAAAAATAACCCCCAAATTACCAGCAATGGGTTAACTTATTATTTAACAACACAATTTAAAAGAAATACTGGAAATTATTTTCAACCATTACTTTGCATAAACAGTTACAAGACTTTTTCCATTGCATTTTTTATGTAATAAAAATACTGAAATCAAAAAATGCAAACAAATACACAGATGAATAGGAATTTTCACCCCCCCCCCCCAATGGGTTCTGTCCCATCATTTTGCATTCAATTTTTGTTATTGAATTGTTACTCAAATTTGAGCCAAAATTAAACCATAAACTGAATTATTTCATTATATAGGGCATGTATATTCAGCTTTTCTTTTTAAGTCAGCAATCCAAATATATATAAAAAAAGTTATCTTTATGTCAGCTGAGACATTACTTGAGCATATCACTATTAAATTAATATACTGGACTGTGAAAATCCACTACATTATCATTATATGATCTCAGGTCACTGTTCTACAGCTTCTTGAGAAACCCCCAGCTATATAACCATTATATGATCTGATAACACTTTCTAGAAAAACTTTCCTATGGAAAGCTTTTCTAGAAAGTGAAAATTATGTAATTCACATAAGATCTTACAGACTACTTATAACCATTTCTCAACTTTAAATAGTTAGGTGATAGATTTATTAGTTTCTTACAAGATACATATGATCAAATAATTTACTGCCAGCCAATTTATAATTTATCAATTATTTTAAATAATTTAGACCTTATTTAACAGCTTCCAGATATTAAAGGTTTGTTATTGAGTCTCTTTAGTTCATTTTGAGAGTAACTGAGATATACTGACTCTTAGCAAGCAAATATTACTAAAATGGCAAACGTAATGGCATTGGCACAGCAAAGATACTGCTCATCATTTGCCCTTGGAGATGTGTAGGAGTACTAATATAAATTTATGGAGATCTAATAGGATGAACAAAGGTAATAGTTTTACTAATACAAATAAAGCCAATTCCTTGATAAATCCAACTGAACGAAATAGAGAAGTTTAGCTGATAAAACAGAGGAAGGTGGTTTGGACTCCCATGTCTACATCCACTGTAAAACTTCATCTTAAACAAGCAGGATTTAACAGTTGTGTAGCAATCCAAAATCCCTTATTAAAACTAGAAAATCAAAAGTAACAGTTGGCTTGGACTAAAAGCCATCAACATTGGACAACTAAAGAGTGAAAAAACGTACTGTGGACAGTGAATCCAAATTTGAAATTTTTTGATCCAAGTATAGAGTTTATGTTAGACGATCAACTGAAGCAAAAATGGTGCCACTGTTTAGTGCCTACAGTACAGTCAAGCATAGTGGTGGTTCCATCATGACCTGGGTTTGCTTCTGTTTTTCTGGATTGGGTGACATCGTCAGGATTCAAGAAAAGAAGGCTATAAAAACATTCTTGAACAAAATGCAATATTATCCTCTGGACTTTGACTTTGTGGAAGAAATTTTATATTACAAGACAATGACTCAAAACACAGCTCTACGCTGTGCAGGGATTTTATAGCAACTTAACAACAGGAAGGGGTACTGCAAATTATGGTGCTACCCTAATAACCTGACTTAAACTCGCTCAACAGAGCTTTTATGGGATAATCTACCCAGGTGCATCCAACCCTTGGGCCACACAGGGCCAACAAGCTAATTTATTTCCATAAATTAAGCTGTTTTTAAAATAAAACTTCACATAGGTATGAAAAAAATGACTGCTGGATGCACATTGCTTTGCATAACTCCAATTGTTCTGAACAAAAGCCAATCTTAGTGGCAGTGTGAGGTGTAGCTACTAGCTATACACCTCAAAGGATTAATATTTGCTATAACCAACATCATGTGCTCAGTAAGCAGTATACTTTGACTAAGTACCTAATCAGCCTTCTAGGTGAGTGGTATATGTTGTTATTATTATTACTGAATATAAAAATAGCGAAATGCTTCAAGTGCAGTACTCACCTTGAATATAATCTGCAATAGTTTTATGAAAAGACTGATGGCTAAATTTAAGGTGGAATGGTTAAGTTAATGCATTAAGGTGGGATGAAATTTAAATTAAATTTCATCCCACCTTAATGCATTTAAAATAAGCGCAAGGAAGCAGAAGTGCACTACTCCGTCCCTGGTTGTCATAAAGTAGAAAATAGTTAATCTGGAACATAAAAGAATTGATAATGCCAATAGTTGTGACGATAGACTTTTGTTAAGTTATAACGTCTTCAGTTGGCGGTGTTAAGTGAGAAGTAACGCATGCTGTATTTTAAGGAATTTTCTATACTCTCGTGATGCTCTTTGGAACACGTGGGAATCTCAGATGTGAGAGATTCCAAGCTGAAGAAAGGTGAAAGGGAAGTTTTGCGTTTAGGATGTTGAGATTAGTATTGTGTCTAAACCATTCGATAATGAGGGCTTCATATTGAAGAATTTTTTTAGTCTTATAATGGTGATAGCAGAGTTAATTAAAGGATGTGATTGTGGGTTTGAGCATGTGTTGTGAGTTCTGTACTAGCTTGTCCTGATCTAAGACTATTATAGTGGTAGTATGCACGAGTGTTGGAGGTTTTGGTAGAACCAAACTTGGTAGTAGTACTACCAATATAACAGGCATCACAGTTTGGTTGACATTTAATCAAGTAAATTATATTGTTCAAATCGTTAGTTGGGTATTTGTGTGTGTCTTTGTAAGTGTTGAATAAGGATCCGAGTTTATTGTAAGCTGAAAAAAATGAGGGAGATATCTGTACCTGTAAACACACGGCGGAACTATCCGGCAAGTTCATTATGGTATGGGAGGATGATGCGTATATTTGCGTTGGTGGTGGGTTTTGGTGGATTGTTAATTTTACTTTTGGTGGTAGAAATAGTGTGTTGAATGAGTTGGGTTGGGTAGTTCCTAGCTGTAAATTTTTTTGTGAAGTATTGAAGTTCATTAAATATAAACTTGCTACTTGACAACAATTATTCAAAAAAATGAGTTCCCAGTCTACTTCATTCCTAAAAGCTAGCTATGTAACAGCAAATATAATTGTTAAAAAGTCAAAACCATATTCTGATGGCAAATTCATTAAAGAATATTTGGAAACCATCATGGATGTAATGTGCCCTGAAAAGATATCAGAATTTTCAAAAATAAGTTTGTCCCATCAAATGATACTTAGACATGTTGATGAGCTAGCCACATCTATTTAAGAAAATTTTAAATTACGATCTCTAATTATCAATTTTATTCATTAGCCATGATGAGGGTACTGATGCTACAGATACTGTATTGCATAACTTACTATTTTTTTGCAAGGAATCAATGATGATTTTAATCACAGAAGAAATGGCTTCATTGGTACCACTCAAAAATACCACTAAATCTAAAGAGGTGCCTCTATAGCCAGGTGGGCAAGAGCAGCAGTGCGTAGCACACGCTTCTTGATTACACCAGGGTTCGAGCCCGTGACCACCGCATATCCCTGGAGCAATATGGCCTTAGTTGCTAATGCTTCTAAAAACCAAATAACAAACAAACAAATTTAAAGACTAATATGAAGCAATAAAAGAAACATTAACCAGATTTTCTTTAAATCTTGCAAACATATCTAGTGTAAAAACAGATGAAGCCCCAGCAATGGTTGGAAAATGAGGTTTGACCAAGTTAATTGAAGATGCACAAGAAAGTGGTAATTTGTTATTGATGAAATATCACTGTATTATATATATATCAAGAAAATTTATGTGCAAAGTCTCATAATGTTATTCATTTTTAAAAATGAATAACATTGAGTATTATTATCAAAGTTTATTAGATCAAAAGGTCTTAATCATCATCAATTCTAAGAACTGTATGACCTGCAATCAGAATATAGTGACATTGTATACTTTTCTGAAGTAAGATGGTTAAGAGGGAAAGCGTTGAAGAAGGCATACAATTTTACACGAGATTCAGTCATTTATGGATTATAAAGGAAAAACAACACTCGAGTTCGAAGATGAAAACTGTGTCCAACTTTGCATTCTTGGTGGATATAACTAATCACTTAAGTGAATTAAACACGCCTTCAAGGAAAAAACCAATTTATAAATTTTATGTTTGATATTGTCAAGGCATCTGAAATTAAACTTTACTCGTGGGAATCCCAATTTAGATAATTTGAAGCCGTAATGTATTGATTTGCAATGTGTTATGCAACATAAAGAATTTCAGTAAAGTCAATTTCAAATTATCCCGGAATTACACAGACATACTTTTCATGTGTTTGCTTTTTTGTAGCACATACACACGTGAACAACTATTTTTCAGAATGAAGCATACCATAAGTAAAATGAGAACTAGAATTACCAACAGCTATCTTGAAAGTAGTCTTTTAATTGCAATGTCTTCTACTGAACCAGACACAGACTCTCTTGTTCATCAGAAACAATGCCATGTCTCATTAAAATGTTATTTTTGTTTAGTTTATAACTATTACTTTGCATTTAATGTTTTGAGAATTAATAAAATCTTAAAATTAACCAAAAAACTTGGGGTTTTTTTTTGTTTTTTTTTTTTAACATTACAAATTTATACAACTTAAAATGGATTTCAGAATATATTGTGCAGGTGCAGCCCACAACTAGATTGAAAGTTTGAATTGGCTCTTTGATTTTAAAAGGTTGGACACCACTAATCTAGACCATCAGGCCTATGAAGTCTGCCATCTTCACAAAATTTATGACAAACTTTGCAGATCAATTGGAATACTGTTAGTGAAGACATTATAAAATTAAGTGCCAGAATGCCACATCTGTGCAAGGCATTGATAAAATCTCATGGAGGATATTTTGATGAAAAATCAGTATAGTTGTTAATATTAATCATTTCAATATTTCATCTGCTGTAAATTTTTTAATACTTAATAAAAATCTTAAAATACTTTGTAGTGTGTTGTTTTTTTTTTTAAAATTAAACCTTACATTGTAATACTCTGCGATTCCAAAAATTTTTAGGTGGGAGTGTACATACATATATAAAGAAAGGAAATCACTTAAGAGAGACAGAAGTGAATAGTTCAATACCAACAGAATATCAAGCCAAAAACTTAACAGATAGCTGTCTTGCATGTGTGTGTGAGCAACTTTCCTACACGAGCAAGTGCAATTTATAGTTACTTATTACATTTCCTTTAATATAATCACTACCATCTGCATAAGCTTTCTTATGCTCATGGTAACTGGGAAATTCCATCTGCAGAGTTATTTTTATTGATATTTGTAGGGACCAATCCATGACATAAGATGTTCTATTCTGGCCCTGGAGAGGTTCATTCATTTTGGGAATAAGTTGAAATCACAGTGAGACTCTCTCTCTCTCTCTCTCTCCTGCAAAAAAAAAATCCAGTAATAATAACCAAGCAACGTCATGAAGGTGATGCTGATCACAGCTTATAACTTTAATGGGAACCATTCTTCAACATGTTGCACTATGCAGTACTACTGCTCATTCCTTTAGCATATTTGTGATCTGAACTGTGTTGAAAGTGGATACATACTAGATATTTTTCTTGCAAGACAACCCTATGGCATCCACCACCCTTCTGGGCAGCATTATGCAAAGAAAGAGACAGGGCATTTCACATGCCAAAGACAACTGGTCTCCTGGCAACCCAAAGGTCGTGGGTTCGAATCCCGCCTTAGGCTTGGATCAGAGTACTGCAAAAACCTTGGGAGGTGCATTATGGCCACAGAAGCCGATGCGCCAACAACTAACTAAAAAACAAACAAACAACTGGTCTCTTACAAATATTTACAAAAACTGATGAAATTCCTGGTTACCATAAGTTATATATAGATGGGTGGTAATTATTTTAACTGAAAAAGTAATTTTACATGACAGTATTACACATAAGGAAATTTAAAAATATATCACAACAGAAGCTTTTTTCTGTGACATTTCCAAATTACAATTCAAAACCTTAATTGTATATATTATTACAGGCACAATGGCAATTATCATAGAAAAATTGCTATTGAAGGAGCAGATCCAATACTATGAAAGTGGCCTTTAATTTTCTCAGTAATAACCAATATGCAGCTTTGGATATATCATGATCTCTAAAACTAAAAATGAGACTATACTTGGAATCAAACCTACTTTTACTATCATACACAAAGACAGAACAAAATAAGCATTAAAACCTAATTCTCTCTCTCTCTCTGCTATATTCTTTGTATTGTGACCTATTCCCTGGAATATATTAACTAAAATAGTTATTTTAGTTGGTGTATGTTTTATTGGTAATTTTATATAAATTGTGTAACATTTTATTAAACCCAAAACTATTTGCCATTAGCAACAAAAAATACAAAGAAATTTCTAAAGTTCAAACAAACAGTATAAGAGAAGAAAAAAGTCTACTTAGTGAAATATGCAATGCATTATACAAGCAAGGCACTGTTATGATCTTTCTTCTCAGCTTAATGAATTTTAATGCAAGACTACTGTAATAGTCTGTCTAAAGTTAATGTCCACATTAAACTAAGAAATCCTGATATGAAGACAGTATTGCACAAATGAAAATTAATATCAAAACAATAAAGAATGTTTTAGGAGTTTAAAAAAATAGTAATCTTATTACAAAATGACATCATAATATAACTCTTAAAATCTCAGATGCAACAAAATTAAAATTAAATAACTGTACACAAATTAAAAGACAATGAAACAAGCACTGCAAATCTCTAATATCTAAGCCAACAATTCTGTACATATAAATTCTTAATGATCTTCAATATAGAAAATAAATAATTCAAATTGCCTGAACTGCTGTTAAACAATGTTATATACATACATATAAAAAGTGAAGGCCAAATTAGCACTTATTTGATCAGGATATTATCAAAATGATTCTACAAAGCAAAAATTTTACTCAGTATAATATTGTACCATTCTTACAGTAATTAGATTTGTCTAGAAGATTTTTTGTTTGGGGTACTGTATGATTTGTGATATAGCCAGGAGGAAGATGAGATAAGTTTACACATGAAAAATTAGAATTAGACTGTGGTTGTGGAGGTGGGTTATGATTTGATTTCTTACAACCAGAATGTGAAGAATCTGATTTTTCATTCTGCAAAATTATCTCCAGCTCTTGGAAGTCAAGTAAACGGTGAATATCTTTGTCTTTCCTCAGAATGGTATTGGGTAGCTTCCTCAACTTTATTACCTATAAAAGAAATCATGAAAACAATCAATTGTTCTAACTTTTAGTCATTATTTATTCTGAATATGTAAAATAAAGGAAAATTTAAAACAGAAGGAACATTAAAATTTCTACTTATTTCTTGAATGTTAACTTGAATATTAGACAACCACCTGGCACCAAACAGATACTTATCCACATCATTACCTCTCTATATAGGTCACAATGCAAAGGAGATTCAGGAAGATTCAGTGGGAGTAAAATTAATTGTTATACCACAAAAATATACAACAAACATTCTTGAATGAACCGATGGAGAAATCATTACATAAGGAAATGCCTTTCTTACTTTGTTCCATGAGGAATAAAGTTGGAAAAGTACAATATAATTCCTTAAACCTCTATCATTATGTCCAAAATTTTGGGAAAGAAGGCATGTGGTACATTTTGCATAGCAGCCAACTTTTTACTTTAAAAAAACTTCAGACATTTGTAAGCAGGAAGAAAACAGTTTTTTTTTTTTTTGAAAAAAGTAGGTGGATTTTTAAAGGCCACACACAGCACTAGAAATTAAATTTCATGGACAATATACACATCTTATATTCAAATTCAGCCATAGGACTGTTTACTCAAATACAGCATGCTTTTAAACATTAGCTTACCTAACATTTTTTCTGTTTGTGGATTTCTGTTTGGATATTCTATTAGACATCAAGTGACTCTGACTGCAGACTTTGACCTCTTAAAAAATGTCAAATCAATATTTTGTTCATAACAATGGCCCCCTGTCTAGACTTGGGTGTCAGGAGCATTTCCAAAGCTTCACCAAAAAGAGATGTGAACTCTGCTTTTTGTTTTTCTAACCTGGCTGAATATTCTCTCACATTCAGCACTGCAATAGGCAATTGTTAAAATGCCAAGCATGACTTCAGTTAACTTGTTATATTTCAAGCTTACTTGTGCACTTGTCAGTTCCCTACAAAGGACCACTGTATGTTTATGCACCTTGGCAATGTCTAAGTCAGAATCATCCTTCTGGTTCTGCTGTGATAATCAGTTTCCAAAATGGAAGTGGGAGATTTGAAAAAGATTGGTAAAATAAATTTGTGCATAACATTCTTCAACGTGTCTATGAGTAGTGTTCTTAGTAAATGGCTGTGAGCAGTGGCGGATTCAGGGTAGTGGCATGTGCCCCCCTGTCATTTTTCAGAGAATGTACACCAATCGTTTAAATTCACTTCAGCTACAAAAAAAAAATTTTTTTTTTTTTCTTCATTGTTAACATAGGATTTTATCTATTTTTGTATTGTGACTCAGCTATTTTCAAGTGGCTATAGTTGGCAACACTGATGCCATTCTAGTTTGAGGTGTCATGGAGTTTGGTCGTGTGTAATGTTTACTTCAAAGTAATTCAGCCTATTGCTGCCAATCACGTTATGTTTGAGTGTCATATTTGTTTTGTTCTGTGCATTATTTTGTGCCTTGTTTGTATACAAACAAGGCACAAAATGGTGGCCCCCCCCATAATGGAGCAATCATTTAGGGTTCTACTTTTAAGTAAAAAATTTGTTAATTAAAAACTACTTCATTAATTACCAGCACTCAGAACTGCTCACCTTTTTTGGATCCACCTGTAGTTCATCACAACAAATCTTCAGAAGGCTGGAAAATGTCAACTCTTTATAAGGAACTTCAACCTCAATAAAATCAGGATCAGGATTCTGGGCAACACGTACCTTTACTACCAGTTCTGTTATTCAAATAAGTATGAACAAATAATTTAAAATCAAACAGAATAAAAGCAATATTCTGGGATATAAACAGAAATCAGTAATAACAGATTTGTATCATATCTCAATTCTTTGTCTTGCAGTATTAATTTCTTTAAAGGAAACTGGTTTTTACTAATCACTAGTCATTCATCAATTTCATTTTAATTTATGGTATTCTCTCATAATAAGAAATTTCAAAGGAGCAAGGGGATTAATAAACACACACACAATTATCATTAAGTACCACTTCACGAGACCAACAGAGCAAAAATGCATGTGCCTAATAGGAGTAGCTACCCAGCTTAAATTCTGATATGGGCATTTTATTAACTCTGGAATGTTTGCACCTAGTATATATGCACAAGCAAATAGCCCCGAATACTGTTAGGACTATTTGCTTGTGCCTTCTTTAACTGTAGTTCTAGAGAACCTTAAATTAATTTAACTCTCAAAAATTTACCAATTTTGGAATACATTTATAAAACAGTAAGAAAGAATTTGGGGACATGCATATACTCATACGTTGCGTTATTCTCATTATTATTTATTGTAATCAGTTATTATGTATACAATCATTTACATATAAAAATTAAAAAAATCTCCATATCAAGGAGGATATGAAGTTATATTCACTGGATGTGACTTCACTATACACTAATGTAAATGTACCTTACGCCTTAGACATAGTCTGGGCCTACTTAAACGATGATAATATAAAAATTAATAACACCAGACTCCCCAAAGACAGAATATTCGAACTAACAAAACTATTAGTAAATGCAAATTACATTCTCTTTCAAGAAAAAATATACAGACAGATTTTCGGCCTCCCAATGGGCCTAAACATCAGTGGACTCATTGCCGAACTATACTTAGACAAATTAGAAAAGATCCATCTTGATCCATTTATACCACAGATCACATATTACGGAAGATATCTGGATGACGTCCTAATTATCACAGATCATTTGACCATAAACAATATTCTTCAGGTTTTCAATAACATCCATCAGAGATTAAAATTTGAATTAGAAATTGAAGCAGAAACCCACTCCATAAACTTCCTTAATTTTACTATACACAGATTAGAACAAAAACTAAATTTCAGCATATATAGAAAACCTACTAATAAGGGGATGCTTTTGCATTTCCACAGTTATCCACCTAATAAGGGGATGCAGTTTGCATTTCCACCCAAATTTCTCTAACCACTGAAATAAATGAATTAACTACAAGATTCTCAAACAGGGGTTACCCGCTAACCTATATAAACAAAATCAAAACAATAGCCCGTGATAAAATAAATAACAACAACCTGGCAACAAACATTGCACAAAAATCTGACGAGACCAAAATACATTTCATCACAATTCCATATGTCGCGCACTGGTACAATAAACTTAATCAAATATGCAAGGGAACCGACATGAAAATCACAGCAAAACCCATGAACAAATTATACACATTCTTCAGAAATCGACCTTCAAACACCACATTCCAATCACAGCATGACCTCGTATACAGCATCCCATGCAAAAATTGCAATGCTGTCTATGTAGGATCTACCATGGGAGTGGCACAGCTTGGAGCAAAACAACACAAAGCTTCTGTGCGGGCGGGTCGTTCAAATGCATCGGAACTTTCGTTCCACGCAATAAATGAACGACATTCATTCAGCTTTAATGAAACAAAAATTATAAATATTCAACACAACTATCACAAACTACTTATTGCAGAAACCTTAGAGATGAAACTACATGAAACTTCAATCAATATCCGTAGGCCATTCCTATTGTCCGACGATTGGTCACTTATACGCATGCGTGAAGGACAAACACTACAACATAAGACAAAAGTTTCGAATTAATTGCGAGTTGCTCCGTTCCTGTGAACACGACGCCCGAAAAGTTCTAGTCCGACTTAAGGAATGTAGAGAATAATCCCCCCCCCCCCCATATCCAATTTTATTAGAACCCTAAATCAAACTCTCAAGTCCGTTATAGGACCGAAAGAAATAAATCGGTCTATATTTATTAAACAGTTTAGACCTCAAAATCTAATTTTATGCCAATCCAAGTAATGGTTTCCATGCTGCCAGAAGTATGGTGTTTGTAGACAGCAGCCATGAGCGCTCATTGTTGAGACCGCATGGTTTGAACACTATGGTTCTGACAGTGGGGAAGATGTCCCACCTACTTAAAAAAAATAGATATCGCCATCCTCAAGAATTATTAGTGAGTTGGACTAGGAGAGTTGGAAAAGAAGCTTCCTATATCTAAAATAAAGGTAATCCCTGTTGATTTATAATATAAAAATTAGGGATAATGAAAATTGGCCACCTGTCTATCTTGTATAAAGTTAACATTATTGTGACATTATTTGCTTATACATCTCTAACATTACTTACAAACCAGAGACTCACTAAATTGTATAAACAAATGGGAGAGTTCCTTGTTATAGCTTTAAATCTGTTTAAACATCTCAGCAAATCTGTGACATAAGGTATGCAGAAGTTTATGTGCACATCAGTATGCTTAATCCTTTCATGAGTATATTTGTTGATTTATGTTTGCATGTGTGAGCTCCACAGAGTACATATGCAAATTACGTTTTGAAGTTGCTTAAAACTGTGTCCATTAATGTCTTGAAATTTTTCTTTTTTTCATGAAAATTTTCCAGCTGCCAACGCTTATCTGTATTTCCAGATAATTTTGGACACAGTTCAAAATAGGTGGCAACAAGAAAACAGCTTTGAAAATCAAAGGAGGAGATAGCACCTATTAACCTCAGTTGTACAAATGGGCTAACAAAAGCCAAAATTCTCTGGAATTCAGAGCAGAAGTTAATGATAGGAGTATCAAGTATGCACGTAAAAAATCTGGAAAAGCACCTTTCGGGTGCTTTTCAAGAAAATGCTATGGAAAGTCTATGAGATGTAAAGGTATATAGTTATTAGAATCAAGTGTAGGATAATCTTATTGTATAAATATGTGCAGTAGTTATGTATAGCCAGAAAAAGGCTGTTGATGAATAAAGCAGTGCTTTTCTCAAAGTTTTTCTATCAGTTATTTATTTTTTTTTACTTTTATAAATATTACTTTGAATTTTACTTTATACACTAGTAGCAATGTATATAGTTATAGCTCTAATTATGTATCCAATATGGAGAACCCATACATCAAATGTATCTGTCTTTCTCCACATGAGATTTAAAGTCACAAAGAAACTTTCTAAATAATTTATTAAAGTAAATTAATAAATAGTAGCAATAGCTTAATTTTGTCATCAAAATAAACTAAATTATTTAGTTTATTTTGATGACATATTGATTTTATGTTAATTGGTAACAGTACTTACTAAACCAGTATGACGACCAGATGACATACTGGATTTATAATCAGTATTATAAAGCATACCCAAACATGTAATATGACTACAAGGTAATTGTTTTTTTTAAATGGAATTAATTTTAAAAATTAAGTTTCCAAATTAAAAATATTTTATTATCAGAAACATTTAATTAGTAATTCCAACTGAAACTATTATTTCAGTTCACAAAGTGATATAGAGTCCACACAGTCATGAGGATTTGAAAATTAAAGAATTAAAGGAAGCCCTTGAGAAAATTGACCAAACACTTGAGTATTTTTGTGAGAATGACCCTCTGCATGATCATGCAGCAAAAGTTAAGTGTGAAGTTAAAGACATAACTAAATACTAAGACGATTTTATCTGAAAAAATACTGCAAAAAAAAAAAAAAAAAAAAAAAACACTATATTTATTCTTTATTCATAAAACTGAAAAATAGCGTACCTTCAATAAACTTTACTTAACCTTACATTGTTCAATATATTATAATAAAAAATTTCTAATAAAATAACTGTCTCATTTTTCAATTCCTTCAATCCATTTTTTTACTATGTAAAAGTACATAATACACATTACAAAATTTTGGTCCCTGTTTTAAGTGGATCCTGTTTAAGTGGAATTTTCTGAATCCAATTATCCTCAGATAATGAGGACTCTCCCCTGGATATTATATTTTCAAACAGGATTTCTACTCAGTTAAAATATTGAACATTTATGTGGGATGTTACAAATTTCAATAACAAAAAACTTCTATCACTTACCATGGTCCTGAAAGCTTTGTCTAAGAGCAGAATATTGCCTTAACTCAGGATAGCGATAATCACAAGAGCCATTATCTCCAGCATCCACTCTATAACCTAATGGAGGATGAGCTAAATAGTGAGGAGTTATGGGTAAATTAGATGAATTACACTCACTACCTGGTGATGGACCTAAAAAGATAATTTGGGATGCAACAAATATTTGTACACAGAATGAAAAATTTATCTTAATAATACTATAACACAATAGTTACTTGACTAAATTACTTGAATATCAGACTGATAATTTAATTCAATTAGGTAAAAAATAATATATAAAAAATAAACTTTAATATTAACTAGGATTATAACGACTTGTTTCTTCAGAGAAGGAAATGAATGAATTTATCTCGTTCTACTTGCTCTTGCAATCCAAATAATGCCAGACTTACCACTAGTTGTGTCCAATCTAATGACAAAACAAAGGTGGATAATTATTTCTGTTAATTTAGATTTTAATCAAAACTAAAGAAACAAAAATAAAATTACAGCACTGGGCAAATAATGGAAAATTAATGGGTGGTGGGTGAGCAGTATTCTGAAAAGATAAGTAATTATTGCTTTTGACTGTTTATAAAAACTAAATTTTTGCTCCTAAAATTAAATTTAAGTTAAATTCAAGTGCAAAATAAAATTATAAAAACGTTTTTTACAAAGTGTTATTCATTGTGCTGTATAGCCCATCAACAGTATCATAATGAGAAGTCAAGGAACTGATGCTGTTTTGATAACACTTGGAGATAGAAATCCTGCATCCATTCTGTTATCACCTCTTATAGCTTTTTCTCTCACGCACATGCACACACAATACTGGAATATAATCTTTAATAATTATAAATTTTAGCTCTATGCTGATAATCTTTATTATCTACAAGGCCTTCAAAGTAATATGCTTTAATTATAACCAACCCACATATGTGGGAGAAATAGATAAATTATGAAGCTAAGAGTTTTTTTTTTCCCCCCATTAAATAACGGATGCTACATAAATTCAAACTGAGGAAGGATGGTTGCAGAAGTTTGCTTTCGGCCAGCAGGTGGTTGATTGTTGGAACTTCCATCTGTTGTTGTGGAAGTTGATAGCTTAAATATATTCAAGGAAGAACTAGACAAAATATTGGAGGGAATGAATAGGTGAAAAGGGAAGTGTGTGTTTTTTTTTTTTTTGCTAGTGTTATATAAGCTTGCTTTTTAGCATCATTTGCAACTATAATTCTATATAAGCTTTGCTTCTTTGTATCAGTCTGATACTAAAGTTTATAGCAGATAATTTTGAGTGCACTGTTCACATGACCTATATGAAATTTCAGTTGTTTAATATCAACTGCTGCTGAGATATTTAAATTTGCCCTGCCAATGTTTTAATACTTCTTTTCTAATGCAGTAATAAAAGGGAAAAAATAAATAAGTGTAGAATGCTCAAATGATGCATTCCATAATAAATCCCACAATCTCTTCTATTTTTTTTCTCTCTCTTTTCCTCATAAGACACACACGTAGACTTAGATCCATTTTTAATTCTTTACTTCCTTGCCAATGTTTGATACTTCCTTTATCTTTAAATAATGTATAATACAATAACAAAAAAAAAAAGTAGTGCATAATGCTCAAATGATACATTCTACAGTAAACATTTCACAACTTCCTCACAGTTTGCTCTCTCTCTCTCATAAGACACACATGCAGACTTAGATCCATTTTTAATTCTTTATAGAAATAATAATAATAAAAAGATATATATATATACCTCCCAACATCTTCAAGATATCTTCATTTTCTGCTAGTGTTGCTGGTGTTTCTCCTCTTGCTGAAGTTAGCATTTTATCTGCACCGTGATTCAAAAGATACTTTACAATGTTAGGGTGCCCCCTTTTGGCAGCCCAGTGAAGAGCAGTCCTGGAAATTAAAAATAAATAAATCATGCTCCATAAACTAGTTGGGCACAGTTTGTGAAAATAATGCTACACTGAATTATGCATCTCTGGCATCTAGTATGCATGTTGCAAGATCAAGCCCATATGTTGCCCACTGTTAACCATGGTGATAGTATACTGGCTGTCAAATACAGCTACAGTGAAGATGTCAGCTCCTGTAGCTGGCTTAGTAGTTATTAGGGGTCAAGTATGGTCCAGTGTTGTGTGGGCACATCAGCTGTAATACAGCAGTTATGATAAAGTCGGAAATGCCTTTGGTCTCTTGGGGGTCATAGTGGAGGATAAATGGATTTTTTTTTTTTTTTTAATTAGGATAAATGAGATGGGCAGCAGTCATGAACACACACACAGTTAACATTCTGTTTAGAAATAATGATGCTTAGAAGATTCTAGAGAGAAATGGACATCGATGAGTTAAGAACAGAGACTTTATATGTTTGTGAAATGAATATGCATGAAGTGAATTAAGCATATAACAAATCTGATAAAAAAAAAATATATATACCTCTAATATATATTCATTGTTTTTGTGTCAAGGCAACTATGGTGTCAATACACAGCATCTGTAAATTGCATATATTCTATTGTCAGTTTTTCCTGGTTTCTGAGAGCATCCTGAATTCAGAGGAGCTTCCTATAGAATGTAAGTGTGCAAATGTCTCCCCTATTCACAAGGTGGAGAGGGGATCAATGGGTGAGCAATTATAGAAGTGTAAGCTTGACTTTCTGTTCCAGGGAAAATAATGGAATCATTGTTTAACACATTCGCTGCCCAAATGCAAAATTGTTGCATTTGGGCAGCGAATCAGTGTGCTGAGCAATATCAGCACACTGATTGAACCATGAACTAGTACATTACAGCTGAGATTTTGCTTAGCATAAATCGCACTGTTCAGAGAACGTTATAAAAATTATATACTTGGTTAACAGTTTCATATCATGCTTATGTTGAAGTTATTTTATCTAGTTTAGTATTTTCCACAAGAAGAAAAAGGAAAATATTTTGACGATTATGCTTGCTGAATTTTAATTCTTTAGTTTCAGAAAAACAAAACATCATCCACAGTGTGTCTATTGATAAAATTTGTGTAAAAAGTATTTTCCTATAAAATTTTACCCTAAAGTGTTGTGTTGTTATAATGAATCCACAGCCTGGGACATCAGGACTGAAAAGGAACAGGGATGGACAGTATGTTGAAGCTGATGACATTGAATCAGCTCTTTATAATATGACATCTGATACTGAAAAAGAATTCTATTCAAGTGATGCAGATTCAAAATCTCATTCAACTGCATCTGTTGATGTTAGCAGTGCCTACTTGTTCCAGCGCCCAAGAGGGGCGCGCGCGCACACACACACGCGGCAGCAAACATGTTAAAGGAGTATTGGGGGGAACTTTATGCAAATCATTTCGATATTATATACACTGCCCTACCATTAATATCTGGACACCCTTCCACTGATAGTTAGTCACATATCTTAGGGCTTATTAGGGGCCAAGCTCTAAAATAGCTTAGAGCTTGGCCCCTTAGAAATATAAAATGCTCATATACCTTTGAGGAGACAGTAGTACGATTACAAATGCAAAATTCCATGATCCACAGAGTCAGACTTGTAGCAGGAAATTATAATAGAGTGCCACATAAGCAATTGGCATCTTCAACTTCAATGGTAATGAAGATACCTAGGATTGAGACAAATATCAACACTTATACAATGTGCAGGAGATTGAATAACGCGGCTTATCATGGTCATGCAGCTGTCCACAAGCCACTAATCACCTTCACAATGCCAGACACTGTGGTGAAAGACCTGCCATTCTTCGACCACAAATTAGTGCAAAGCTGTGCTTCGGAATGATTAATCACGGTCTACATGGTCTACTAGTCTGGTGTTCATGCCCTGGCATGGTAGATGCCTGGACAAAGCTATTTGCTGAATCATATGATGAAGTTTGGTAGAGCATAATGGTCTAGGGCTGATTTTCATGGTTTGGTCCGAGACCATTGCTTCTTTTGGATAAAACCACAAATGCTAAGGTCTGTCTAGGCATCCTGGACAATAATGCTTTACCTATGTTGTGGCAGTATTGTCGGGGAAGGCCTAAATCTGTATTGGCTGGACAATGTGCTCACATGCTGACAGACTTGTTTGAGGACATGAGTATTGAACAGTTGGACTGGTGAGCTCAGAGCTCAATCCTATAAAGAACCTTGGGATGAATTGAATTGTCAGGTGCATGTGAGGGGAGAGTGCCCCTCCACCAAAAAAACTGAGCTGGTCACTGCTTTGAAGGCTGAAAATATCACAGAACATTTACAAAAACTGGTGGAGTTCCACAGAGACTAGAGGATGTAATAAAGGCTAAAGGTTTCAGGATATATTTTCTTGTAAATACAGGATATTTGTAAATATGCAGGTGTGAAGATATTAATGGTTAGGTAGCGTATTCAGATTTGAGTAAAGCTTTGAACACTATTGCACGTGAAAGACTGCTGCAAATATTGGAGCAGAGTGGCATTAGGAGCAAGTTACTGCTAGGGATAAAGAGATAATCGTGGGGTACAAGACAGAGAGGGTGGTTTTAAATGGACACTGCTCTTCTTGGATTAAGTGTCTACTAATTAGCATTAGTAGAGGCACATGATGCAAGAAAGCAAGCTTATGAAGTATCAGCCAAAAAAAAAAAAAAAACCACTCCCATTGCACCCCTCCGTTCGTTCCAAATACCTGTCCAGCTCAGCCTTAAATTTATTTAGGCTATCAACTTCCACAACAAAGGATGGAAGTCTGTTCCACCAACCAACTACCCGCTGGCTAAAGGCAAACTTCAACACATCCATCCTACATCTGTCTTTCCTCAATTTGAATTTATGCCCTCTCAGATGATTATTCTGAGCAAGAGGTAGAATCCCATCAGCATTGAGCATGCCCAAACCATTCAAGGCTTTATTCACCACAATCAGATCACCTCGCAAGTGCCTAGTCTCCAGACACTGTAATTCGCAAATTTAAGCCTTTCTTCGTAAGAGCAACCCTTTGTTCCATTTACTAATCTTGTAGCCCTTCTCTGTACTCGTTCCAACAGCTCTATATCCTTCTTAAAATGAGGCCTCCAGACCTGTATACAGTATTCAAGGTGTGGCCTGACCATCGCCTTATGCAAGGGGATAATTACCTCCTTATCCCTGCTAGAAAAATTCCTGTATATCATTGACAAGACACTATGAGCTACTCTTGTAGACCGTCTGCACTGCTCAGAAAACTTCATATCTGCCTGCACAATTACCCTCAGGTCCTTTTTGTTCTCTACCACTGTCAGTGTAGTACCACAGAGTTGATAGTCACTCTGGGGTTACTGCTTCCGTATGTAGTACTTTACATTTGTCGATGTTAAACTTCATTTGCCACCTCTCGGCCCATCTGCTCAACTTTTCTAGATCCTGTTGCAGCAGCATACTGTCATTAGTGTCCTTAACAACCCTGCAACCTTCATATCGTCTACAAACTTGGACATTAAGCTTGATATACCATCATCAGTATCATTTATAAATACAGAAAACAACAATGGACCCAACACTGAACCCTGAGGGACTCCACTAATAACATTAGTCCATGATGAGCAGTGTCCATTGATTACCACTCTGTCTTCTCCCACTCAACCATCCCTTTATCCATAGCAGCAATTTGCCTCCAATGCCACACTGCTCCAATTTGTTCAGCAGTCTTCCATGTGCAACAGTATCAAAAGCCTTTCTAAGATCCAAATATGATATCAAAGTTATTCCCTGCATCCAGTTCCTTTGTGAATCAAATTGGTCAGGCAAGACTTTCCCTTAATAAAACCATGCTGTGTCCGAGCTATAACTGAAGTCTTGTCTAGATGATCCTGCAGTGTTTCTTTAACCAATGCCTCCATTAATTTCTCTGGAACAGAAGTTAAACTAATAACAGGTCTATAATTACTTATGCCACCCTTTGATCCTTCTTTGTGAATTGGGGTCACATTTGCACATCTCCAGTCCATGGGTACCTCCCCTGAGTCCAAAGAAGCTCTCATAATTATGGCTAAGGGTTTGCTTACTTCCTTTGCTGCCTCCTTTAATATAACTGGATAGATCCTGTCCACCTCGGGTGCCTTTTTTATGTTTAACTTCAACAATTTTCCCTCCACTTTCCTCTCAGTTATTACAAAATCATCTAGCTCACTGCCAGAGTTTAACTCACCTCTGGCATTCCTCTCCCTAAATAACTCCTCATGGGTGAATGCAGATGCAAAATACTCATTTAGTGTGTTTGCCACCTGAGCAGGATCATCAACAGTTGAATCATCAATATCCAGTGGACAATCTGATTCATCCCTTTCCTTCTAGAGTTTACATAAGCAAAGAACTCTTTGTTGTTTTTCTTTGCATCCTTTACCAAGGATTTCTCATAATCTGCCTTTGCCTGCCTAATCTCCTTTGTGACTCATAGGCTTCCATGTCACCCATTAATTTATATGTATCCCATGCATTTTTATATAATATAATAAATATAATACTTATATAATATTATAAGTGGGATTCATACTAATTACAGTGTTTATTAACAATAAGGCATACCAAGCTTATTGTCTAAGTTTTCAGATAATACAAAGGTTGGCACAATAGTTAATGACAAGAATGAAAGTGTACTGCTGCAACAAGACCTAAAAAAATTTGGCAGATGGGAGTGAGAAGTGATAATTGAGGTTTAACATTGATAAATATTAGGTACTACACACGGACAACAATAATTCCAGAACATACAAACTGGGTGGTATCACATTCAAAGTAGTGGAGAAGAAAAGAGATCTAGGGGCAACTGTACAGTCTGACATGAAGTTATTTTGAGCAGTGC
Source organism: Mastigoproctus giganteus (assembly GCF_048544385.1). Classification (NCBI taxonomy): domain Eukaryota; kingdom Metazoa; phylum Arthropoda; class Arachnida; order Uropygi; family Thelyphonidae; genus Mastigoproctus; species Mastigoproctus giganteus. The sequence goes on along the minus strand of NC_143586.1, from coordinate 20,947,778 downwards.
AGAAAGGCTATTAGGACAACTCATGGGTTTCGTCAATAATATACAGGAATTTTGCCAGTGGAGACAAGGAAGTGATTATGCCATTATATAAGGCAATGGTCAGGCCATGTCTCGAGTACTGCATACAGGTTTGGCAGTCTCATTATATGGCCTCTACATGTTATCCTATGGATGCTAAAATCTGATTTAACTGGACAGGTCCCAGCTTCAATGAGCGACCTCCAAATAGGTGGCCAAACTTGGCTTACATGGCATCAGATAAGAGGAATTAAACACTGGAAGAGACTCAATCCTACTGGTCTATACCAAATGCCACATGGACAAATTGCAGTCTCTGCACGCAGCACCTTATTGGCAACCTGATCCAGCTCCCTTGCCTGGCTCACCTTTTCCACCCCTCCCTGGCAGGTGAGGGAGGTGACAGTTCTGCTGTCTCCCCCCCCTGCCACCCCCATTCTTACTCTTTGGTGGGGCATGAGCATGCCCTACTGTAAACTGGAGCTGTCTTCCCTATCAGCTCCATGTCTCTGCCTTCCTTCCCCCCCTCAGTCTTCAGTCTCCTCCCCACTCTACCTGAACTCAAGTGAATGTGCACACAATCTAAAATCACTTTGCCCACAACTTTTGGCCTCCCATTCCTAGTGCCTCCCTGCCATGCAAGCACATAAAAAAAAAATTTTTTTTTTTTTTTTTAGATCCTAGCCACTGAAATCTCAGGAAATTAGGTGGCAGGACCTCCCAGAGTAAATCTTAGTCTACTGGTGTTTCCTAGTCTGCTTCCACGGGGCGAAAGTGGGGCAACGTTGGGCCTCAGTAGGGGTCCAGCGGCTAAACGACCAGATGAACAATGGTACATGACACCACACATGTATAATCTCCACACACTTTTGAATCTCTGGCATTTCCAGTAAACTGGCACACACATTTGTTATTTGGTTTGGGTTTTTTTTTTTTTTTTAAGGAGCATTAGCAACTAAGGCCATATTGCTCCGGGATATGCGGTGGTCATTCCCTGACCTTTCCGCATCTTCCATATTTGGTAGTGACGGGCTCGAACCCTGGTCTAATCAAGAAGCGTGTGCTATGCACTACTGCTACTGCTCCTTCCCACCTGGCTACGGAGGCGCCTGGCACACCCATCACAATGCAAGCAACACGGAGACAGGGGAAACCCCTGGTGCCACTTGACACCAAACACACTTTACAAGAAGTATATGAATCTCTGGCAATGAGTGCAGAGAAGGGATACCAGCTTAGTCAGGAACACAGAAGGTTGTCTTCTGTGTTCCTGACTAAGCTGGAACACAGAAGACAATATGAAAGACTGCAGTTCAGCAAACTGCAGTGCTTGGAAACTAGGCACTTGTGAGGAGACCTGATCGAGATGTTTAGAGCTTTGAATAGATTGAATAAACTTAAAGATGGTATTCTAACTCTTTCTCAAAAAAGCACAAAAGGGGTCTTCAATTAGGCCTCTGGGGTTGGGAAAGTTCTGACTCATAATAACTGCAATGGAATACACCAACCATATATGACTGAAACTTTATTAACATAAATTAAAATAGAATAATAATAAATTAAGATGGAATAAAAATTTTGTTGTAAAATAAAATACACTGACAACTGTAGAGTTAAAAGCAATAAAATGATATTTCGTTCAGGTTCACCTCGGAGGTGGAAATAGATGTACCCTCCCTTTTCTTGATGTGTTGGTTTGTAGGGATGACTCCCCAGACTAAAAAGAGAGTGGAAATCTATAGGAAATCTATGTGCTGGGGACAATACACACATAACTGCACAAGCTAACAGTCTTAAGAACAGTGTAATTAGGGTGCTATTGTATAGAGCTGAGTCCCACTGTAGCACCTTTAAGCTTTCCTCTAGGAAGGACGGAGCTGGTCTTTTCTGGTGCTATTTTTAGATTGTTTATTTTGACCCACTCCTGTAGGGTTTGCAGTGCTTTGTTTGCTTGCTTTTCCAGATTTGCTCTTGTGTCCGCTGCTGTGGATAAGATGAAATCGTCAGCAAAGGCCTGTGTTTCCACATCGCCCAGGTCCTTGCAGAGAAAGTCATCTAGAACAATGTTCCACAGGAGTGGCCCCAGAGCCGATCCCTGGGGGCAGCCCCTGCGGACAAGACGGGTGAGGCTAGCATAAGGATCTGCACTTCCCTGTTCGTGAGATAGGATTTTAGGCTGTCAAAGATTTTGTGGCAAAGATGCAGCACGGAGCCTTGCCAGGACGCTCGGCCACCAGAGGGTGTAAAGTCCACTGCAATCACTAGAAAATACTTGTTGGCACATTGCGTGGCTTTGTTGAGAAGATCCAGAATTGCATCTGTGGTTGAAGAACCCTGTTTAAAGCCATAGTGTTTTGGAGTGCTCAGTTTTGCTTCTGTGTAGTAATGTTCAATTCTTTTGTGAAATAGCCTTTCATAAATCTTGCTAACTGTCAATAATAGGGCTATCGGTCTATACGATGTTGGTAACTCTGGTTTTGTTGCTTTTTGATATCAATTTTAGTATAGCTGTTTTCCATTGAGTTGGGAAGTGGCCTTGTGCCAAGCAGCAGTTATAGAGTCGCAGGAGTTGGGGAACATATTCTGCTGTCTTTTTAATCATTTCTGGTTCGATTAGATCTGAACCTGGACATCGCTTGTTTTTTGTTCTGCTTGTAGCCTCTTGTATCTCTTCAAGAGTGAATGGTGGTTCTCTTTGAGTGTTTGCATATTGCACGTTTGTTTGGCATATTTCTGTCTGCTCCAATGTCATCTCTGTTGGCGGTTCCTGTATGATTGTTGCAAGGTTACAGAGTCTTTCCACGTTGTGGTCATTTTGCCTTGCGGGGTTTTGGTTGCCGTTGTCACTTCACCTTTGGGAAGCCTGCTGGTTGTGATTTTGTACACCACCCCCCAGGGGTAAGTATTTCCTGTTGTTTGGACAAAATTATGCCAACTTTCCCTTTTGCTCTTTTTGATTTTGTCTGTGTACTGGTTTCTGAGTTGACAATATCGGTTTCTCAATTCCGCAACTTTCGCTGCTGGCCACGTTCTTCTTGCCCTTTGGAATTCTTTTCATTTCGCTTGTACTATCTTTCTGTCTTTGGAGCTCTGGTGTCCACCATGGTGTTGCTCTAGTGTTGGATATATGGTTGGTGTATTCCATTGCAGTTATTATGAGTAAGCACACACGAGAACTGGGAAAGGATGGCTGCAAGTTAGATATGCAAAAATTTGCTTTAGCCAGAGTAATTGTGGGAACAAATTATCATCAGGTGTTATGGAAGCGGGTGGTTTGAATAAATTTAAGGAGCGGGTTGCATTGGGGGGGGGTAATGCAGTACAAGCTTTCTTTCTTACATCAGTTGCCAGTATTAACTACTACTACTAATAATAATTCACAGAAGATTTGGCATATTACCAAATCCCTCCCCATGTAACTTCTCTCACCCTGTTGAGAAAAGTTACCAGAGAGGGTTGGGAGGAAATTGCTTGATTCTCTTTCCTCCTTAGGAGAAAGTTCTGATTTTTTAGTCTTTTGCCAACTTAGAGATTTTGTTGCTCACCTTCTCCCACTGTATGCAAATATACTGATCTCCCCAATATTGCTCTGGGAGGGAAAAGTTAAAATCCTAGCCTTGTTCATATTCTGTTTGAGAAGCTGTCTGGGTATTGGTTCATCAAAAACCAGGATCCCATCAACTGCACTAGAAATGTACCTACCCTTCCAAATAGATGGCCACTTCTCTTTATAGAAGCCCATAGTGGAATAACCCAACACCTATTAACAAAAAGCAAAGCAATGCAATGCTCTTCACACAACTCAGAGTTCTATTAGGCTGACATCTAAGAAGTGCAACAACTTTTCAATAAAGAAGAAAAATGGGATCTTTAGTACTCTGCCAGATTCCAAAACCACAATCCATTCCTATGAAAGAGAGCCATTTCACAATGAGTAATTTTCTCATTGTGAAATAGTTCTATTTACTTTGAAGATCAATTTTTGTATTATCACAATGTCATGTTATATTTTAGCTAAAAAGACTAAAGCACTTTCTCTAATATAATTTTATAATTCAAATTATATTAAATTTTATTAATCTGGAATGCTGAGAGAGCCGTTCCTCAGTCTTAGGACTTTGATGTCTTGCAAGACTTCTATTTGCCCATATTATAGTTTGAATTTAATGTGGCACAGATTCAACTAAAGTATCTAGTGTAATTTTAATCCACTGCTATAATCATAATTTCTATAGTTCTTTCAGCGCGATGAGAGTAACAGACAGTACACTTGTACATCATGTTCTAGTACATCTTACAGATTTTCACTGGAGTTAAATATCAGGAGATTTGAGGATGAGCTCATCATCATGTTTGTGAACCACTCATGAAAAGAACCACATGAAAGTGAACGCCTCCGTCAAGGTAAAAATAAAGCACCACAGGGTGTACATATGACCTGATACATTTCTTTAACATGTTCACAGATTCTGATGCATAAATGTCAAACGACTTTGCAGTCATTATGCATATGAGCATTCAAGAGTATTAAAAGTGCTGTGCCATTATAATCATTCTTAAGTGGTCAACACATGAGTAAAGGCATATGAAAAACTGCTCAACTGTGTCAGCACATTGAGTGAACTCTGAGCTATTAGCACCAATGCTTCATTTTTGTTTATAGCTTGGTTTGTTTGTTTGTTATTTGGTTCTTAGGAGCATTAGCAACTAAGGCCATATTGCTCCGGGATATGCGGTGGTCATTCCCTGACCTTTCCGCATCCTCCGTATTTGGTGGGTACGGGCTCGAACCCCGGTCTAATCAAGAAGCGTGTGCTATGCACTACTGCTCCTGCCCACCTGGCTACGGAGGCGCCTTTATATACATGGAATAAATTTCTGATAAAATTTTGAGTTTGTTCTGATATAAAGCTCAACCCAATGTTTTCACTTTTATCTATGAATTCCAGACTAACTTTTTGACCATTACTTAAGAATTTTTGTAAATAATGTAAAATTTGTAAATGATGGGAGTTTCGGAATACTGTTATTTCCAGCATTCCAAAAATAGCACAGTGAATGCATTCTCTTGAATATGGGTGGAAGCAAATGTCTTAAATAATTGGCAGCCTTTTGTTCTTTCAAACATATCACTTGACACAAATTATGCTATGGGAACTTTCCCCCTCTTGAAAACTGATAATAGGAGTGAATCCACTGCCTCATGCTTTAGCCCTGCATCTGCACAAAGAAGTATATAAAGCAATTTCAGCTGACCACAAATACTTATTTTCAACAATGTTAACTCAAATACTACTGGAATCTATTTCCAGTTTCTAGCAGAAATCAGTAGTTTACAAACAGGGTAACAACTGATGAACCCTATACCAAGATATCACAGTTCACTACATACTATTTAAACACACACATGGTTGCTCTCCACCTAGACTGAAAGTGTACAGCAATTTCTTGATTAGATCACACCAGTGATCTAATCTCACATCCAAGTTCTGCAGACTTCCAATAACATCCTCTCAATGCCACAGTTACTTATTATAGAAACAGATATCCAATTTCCACCCACTTTTTACAAATATTATTCAAATATTACAAATTCCATAGTTTGAACAATACTGTAATTACAATTCTTGCTATTGTAGTCAAGCTTCTAACACAATAAATGACTTCTAGAAGACAAATATTGACATTTACTTTTGGTTGACTATACTATCAGTATTAAAGACATCACTATACCCCCAATTGGAAGGAAAGGAGGAAAAATGTATCACAACTGAAAGAACATTTCTCTCCCTCTCTGCCCCCCCCCCAATCTTTCCCACAAACTTGCTATTGTCTTCCATGAAGACAGGGGCATCAGGAAATTTTCTAGTGGGCTCCTCATTCCCTGTGAACAGCAGCAAGCTCTATTGAATATATAATTACACAAATTTTAAACTTATCTTATTCTTAAATTTATTAAAAAAATACTGCCAAAAACAGATATAAATTTATTAGAACTGTTCATTTTTTAGGAATTTCTAGCACATCTATTTTGGTTTGTTATGTCTTATGTCTACACATGTATATTGTGTAGACACAGGTCAGTTTGCATGTTGCAGAGCTGAAAAACCTGAGGCTGCTCTATCATCTTATAAAGAAATGAAAAAGAAAAGTAAGTTGTTTTCAATCACTATTATTGGTAAATCTCTACCCCCAATGAATCAAGCACTCTTCATCTATCACCTCAGTATCTAGCTCTTCCATCAGCAAATCACTCCTACTATCTCCCAACATGTCAAGCCTATTGTATGATCTTATTTGGATTACTGATAAGTTAATCGTGTACGTATTTTTATAGATATCATTTACATTATTAATTTTTTTATATTATTTGCAGATATCATCTTTTAAGGGCACAAAGGGTGATATTGTTGTACATGTTGGCACTAATGATATTAAGAGTAGGAAATGAGCGGAATTACTTAACAGGTACAAGTCAATGCTAAAAACAAGCCATGAGTTACGGTTGAATTTGAAAGTGTCTGTAATTGGAGATAGGAGGGAGTATATGATGAGAGCCTTGTCGATCAATTCGGCCTTGGAGAGATTGTGCAAGGCTCAAGGGGTAAAATTTTTCTCAGCCTGGTCTGTGCTTGTTAACAGGAGAGACTGCTTCTACAGGGATGGGATACACATAAATAGAAAGGGTGCAAGAATAATTGCTGATGCTATCAAGGCAGAGTTAGGTGGGTCGGAAAACTGCTAGCTTGGGGGGATACATGGACTAATAGATAAACAGTAGCAGCTGGCAGAGGTGAAAGCGATTCTTGCACTGCTCCTATTGAAATGCAATTGAGCAGCAGCCTGGAAAGCAAGGCAATAGAATGTAATCTGCAAAGTCAGATTACGAGAAATCTTTGGCAACTTTCCAGGACTGCTGGGAGTCATAGTGGAACGAGTAAATACTGGGCTGTGTTAGGGTAACTGAGTAGAAACAGGTGCACGTATACTAGCATGTACACCAATTCTAGGAGTATAGTTAATAAATTCGATGAGCCTGAAGTGCTAGTTAAGACATCAAAGGCAGATATTGTTGGGATATCAGAGACATGGTGTCACACAGACATAAGCAGTACAGAATTGGAATTTGAGTACAATGTGTACAGACAGGACAGGGAGGGGTTATGCTGTTAGTTAAAAAACACAAAATCTAAGGAAGTGCATCAAATTGATGTTGGTGGACAATGCAATGCTGAGTCTGTTTAGTGTGACATAAGCACTGGGACAAGGAGACACAATATCTCCGAAGCTGTTTACTGCTGCCCTTGAGGAAGCTTTCAGAAGATTAGACTGGTCGCAGAAAGGAGTCAATGTGAACGGAGAGTACCTAAACCATTTACGATTTGCAGATGACATTGTGGTCATAAGCCACGATCCCAAAGAATTAGAGGAAAATCTTAATCAGTTATGCGCAGTTAGTAAGGATTTTGGACTAAAGATGAATATGGCTAAAACAAAAGTAATGATGAACAAGTATGCCACGGAAAGGGAAATAATGATTGAAGGAGCAGTAATTGAAAAGGTGGAGTCATATACTTATCTGGGACAAGTTATTAGCTGTAATAATGATAAATGGCTGGAAGTCAAGAGAAGAATAAATTTTGGATGGATAGCATTCAGGAAATATAGTCACATACTGAAGAGCAATATCCCAGTTTGTCTGAAACGTAAAATAATGAATCAATGTATACTCCCCACCATGACTTATGGAAGTGAAACTTGGGCACTCACCAAAAGAATGGAAGAGAAGCTAAGAACTACACAGCGAAGAATGGAACGAATTATATTGGGAATTAGAATGTTAGATAAGAAGAGAAACACATGGATTAGGCAGCAAACTCAAGTAAAGGACATTCTTATCAAAACTAAAGAACTAAAATGGTCTTGGGCAGGACACATAGCTCGAAGACATGATGACAGATGGACTAAGAAAATAACAGAATGGTACCCAAGAGGAGCTAGAAGAAAACCTGGAAGACAAAGGCGGAGATGGATAGATGAAATTCATGAGTTTTTGAGCAGTAAATGGATGGCCAGTGCTCAAAACAGAAGGAACTGGAAAGTTGCTGGAGAGGCCTTCATCCTGCAGTGGATTGAAAATGGCTGCTGATGATGATGATGATGAAGCACTGGGAAAGGAAAAATGAGAGTAGGTGTGTGTTATGGGCCTAATGAATCTGATGAGTATAAGGAGAAATTGTGCACAGAAATAGTGGGCCAGTAAATCAGAGTGTCTTATAATGGGGGGATTTCAATTTCCCAGAGATTGACTGGAATTTGTGGGTTGGTCACTCACACACTAGCAAGGCTTTTGTGAATTTATTGGATGACTATTTTCTACAGCAGCACATACAGGAGGCAACTAGAGGGAGTAATACTCTTGATCTGATTATCAGTAATGATTCTTCATGCATTAAGAATCTGCAGATAAAGGAACCACTAGGTGGCAGTGATCACAGTGTACTGAAGTGGGATTTACTCAAACAGGTAACTACCATCACGGTAAAGGGAAGGGTTTCTGCTTTCGTAAAGGCAACTACGGAGGTCTGAGACAATATTTAAATCCTATATGGTGGGACCAACTGATGATGTTACCAACAGAAAATTCAAAATGGGAAGAATTCAAAGAATTAATCTTGGAAGCTACAAGGCTTTTCATACCAACTAAGAAATATTGTTCAAGATTTAGGCCTAAATGGATGTCAGATGAACTAATTAGACATGTGACAGAGAAGAAAAATGCATGGGATACATATAAAATAACAGGTGACACAGAAGCCTATGATAGATATGTTTGTTGTTTGGTTTTTAGGAGCATTAGCAACTAAGGCCATATTGCTCCAGGGATATTCACTGACCTTTCCGCATCCTCTGTATTTGGTGGTCACGGGTTCGAACCCCGGTCTAATCAAGAAGCGTGTGCTACATGATAGTACATAAATGAGAGCTTACATATGCTCAATTTTTCCTACGTTCTATTAATATTTAAATTTACTCTGGAAACAGAACAAGAAGAAACAATCTATAAATTTTCTAAACTTTACACTTAAGAGGGAGGGCGGAAATATTAATTTCAGTATTTATCGTAAGCCCACGAATACAGGGATGTTCTTACACTATAGTAGCTATCACCCATACTCATATAAACCAGTTCTTAAATGCATTCAAATATTCTTCCACACAACGTGGACTACAGATAGAAATAGAACTGACAAATAGGTTCTTAAATAGAGGATACCCGATTACCTCTATCAACAGCATTAAATTAGAAGCAGAAGACAAAATAATCAATAACAGACATAATGACAGGATTAGTAAAAAATATTTTATTTCAATGCCATATGTTGAACACTGGTACAGACAAATTATCAACCTCTTTAGAGGTACTGAAATGCAAATAGTAGCAAAACCGGTCCGTAAATTATATGCCACACTTAAAAATCACACAGTATTATCAACTTCCGGACTAAAAGATGACCTTGTCTACCACATTTCTTGCAAGGATTGTGATTTGTCTTACACTGGATACACTAGATGTATTTTAAACTAGAGGGTTAGGCAACATGAGGCATCAGTTCGTGCATCATGTGCAAACGCATCAGAACTAGCATTCCATGCGATAAATGAAAACCATACATTCCTGTTTAATGAAGCCAAAATTTTAAGTATTCAACATAATTATACAAAGCTATTGATTGCCGAGACTTTACAAATGAAAATACAAAAAAACTATCAATGTTCGTCATCCATTTTTCATATCTGATTCGTGGACCTTCGAACACATGCATACCAAAGACTAATCTCCTATTTACAAGATTCCCAACATACCCCTGTTTCATTAGTTTCACTCTACCCTGTGAACAGGACAACAGTCGAAAAGTCTTAGTCCGCTTAAGGGTGGAATCTTTAAAATTATTTTGTCTCATCGTATTTTAAATAGTAATTTATTGATATTCCAGTGAGGAATTTTAATTGCACAGTTTTATTGAACTTTCATCTTATTTTAATAGCATTTTATTCGTATTGTAATTTTGCGTTTATGACTAAATGTCTTCCTTCCCTAAAGGTTGCATGGGGGGGGTTTAATATTTCTGGGGTTGGCGTGGGGTTCTCCGCTGGGGTGTTGGACTGTCCATGTGTCAATAGTGAGGAACACATTATGAGTTTTAAATTATTTTAATTATGTAAATTTGTTTTAAGTATCATTTTGTATAAGGAGATTTGGGAAAGAAGAAATTCTACGCACTGAATAAAAGGTAATTCCTTGTTTATTTCTTATATCTATCTTATACATGATAGATATAAGCTGGTCTGAAACCAAGTCACAAAGAGATTAGGCAGGCAAAGGCAGATTATGAGAAATCTTTGGCAAAGGATGCAAAGAAAAACAGTAAAGAGTTCTTTACTTATGTAAACTCTAGAAGGAAAGGGATGAATCAGATTGGTCCAGTGGATATTGATGGTTCAACAGTTGAGGATCCTGCTCAGGTGGCTAACAAACTAAATGAGTATTTTGCATCTATATTCACACATGAGGAGTTATTCAGGGAGGGGAATGCCAGAGGTGTATTAAATTCAGGCAGTAAGCTAGATAATCTTGTAATAACTGAGAGTAAAGTAGAGGAGAAATTGTTGAAGATAAACATAAGAAAGGCACCTGGGGTGGATGGAATCTATCCAGTTATATTAAAGGAGGTGGCAAAGGAAGTAAGCAAACCCTTAGCTATAATTATGAGAGCTTCCTTGCACTCAGGGAGCAAGGATTATGAGAGCTTCCTTGCACTCACGGAGGGAGAAGTACCGATGGACTGGAGATGTGCAAATGTGACCCCAATCCACAAAGGAGGATCAAAGGAAGACAGGTAATTATAGACCTGTTAGTTTAACTTCTGATCCAGGAAAATTAATGGAGACACTGGTTAAAGAAGCAATGCAGGATCATCTAGACAAGACTTCAGTTATAGCTCGGACACAGCATGGGTTTGTTAAGGGAAAGTCTTGCCTGACCAATTTGATTCACAAAAGAACTGGATGCAGGGAATAACTTTGATATACATTTGGATCTTAGAAAGGCTTTCAATACTCTTGCACATGAAGAATACTGAACAGATTGGAGCAGTGTAGCACTGGAGGCAAATTGCTGCTATGGATAAAAGTATGGTTGAGTGGGAGAAGACAAAAATGGTAATCAATGGACACTGCTCTTTGTGGACTAATGCTATTAGTGGAGTTCCTCAGGGTTCAGAGTTGGGTCCCCTGTTGTTTTCTGTATTTATAAATGATATCGATGATAGTATATCAGGCTTAATTTATATAATATCGGTGTATAGATACACCATAGACAACTCTTAAGAAACTACGAAGTGGTTGTTGTAGGCATCATTTGCTCTGTTTCTCATATTGTGCTCTGCCTTCACGAGTTGCCATGATATTGCACTACCTCGATTAAGTATCATCATCAGCCATTTTCAATCCACTGCAGGATGAAGGCCTCTCCAGCAACTTTCCAGTTCCTTCTGTTTTGAACACTGGCCATCCATTTACTACCCAAAAACTCATGAATTTCATCTATCCATCTCCGCCTTTATCTTCCAGGTTTTCTTCTAGCTTCTCTTGGGTACCATTCTGTTATTTTCTTAGTCCAAATGTCATCATGTCTTCGAGCTATGTGTCCTGCCCAAGACCATTTTAGTTCTTTAGTTTTGATAAGAATGTCCTTTACTTGAGTTTGCTGCCTAATCCATGTGTTTCTCTTCTTATCTAACAGTCTGATTCCCAATATAATTTGTTCCATTCTTCGCTGTGTAGTTCTCAGCTTCTCTTCCATTCTTTTTTGTTGAGTGCCCAAGTTTCACTTCCATAAGTCATGGTGGGGAGTATACATTGGTTCAATATTTTACATTTCAGACAAACTGGAATATTGCTCTTCAGTATGTGACTATATTTCCTGAATGCTATCCATCCAAAATTTATTCTTCTCTTGACTTCCAGCCATTTATCATTATTATAGCTAATAACTTGTCCCAGATAAGTATATGACTCCACCTTTTCAATTACTGCTCCTTCAATCATTATTTCCCTTTCCATGGCATACTTGTTCATCATTACTTTCGTTTTAGCCATATTCATCTTTAGTCCAAAATCCTTACTAACTGTGCATAACTGATTAAGATTTTTCTCTAATTCTTTGGGATCGTGGCTTATGACCACAATGTCATCTGCAAATCGTAAATGGTTTAGGTACTCTCCGTTCACATTGACTCCTTTCTGCGACCAGTCTAATCTTCTGAAAGCTTCAAGGGCAGCAGTAAACAGCTTTGGAGATATTGTGTCTCCTTGTCAAACTCCTTTCTCGATTTTAAATTTCCTACTGTCTTTGTCTAGTCTAATAAAGGAGGTAGCACTGTCTTATATTTTCTTCAAAATCATAATATATGGAGTATCTATGCCTTGTCTTTCCAGTGCCCGGAACATTGCCATATGCTGTATGGAGTCAAATGCCTTTTCATAATCCACAAATGCCAGGCATAATGGTGTTTTTATATTCATTTGCTTTCTCCATTAGCTGTGATATTATGTGAAGGTGATCCAAAGTTGAGAATCCTGTCCTAAAGCCAGCTTGCTCTTTACGTTGATTCTCATCAACTATTCTTTCTAATCTGTTAGTAATGACCCTTGTGAACAACTTGTAGATGTGGGATAACAAGCTAATTGGTCTCTAATTTCCAATTTCTGATTTATCTCCTTTCTTATGCAGCAGAACTATGATTGCATTATTCCATTCCGTAGGCATCAACACCTTTTCTAATGCATTTTGTGAAGAGTCTTGCCAGTTTTTGTGTCATGTCTCTTTCTCCTAATTTTAACAGCTCTATGGTGACTTCATCTTCCCCTGAGGCTTTCTGATTCTTCATTTTCTTCAATGCATGTTCTAGCTCATCAGGAAGGATATCAGGTATGTTGTGTTACTAATTTGCGATCCATCTTCCCCACTGCTGGCATCATTCCCTCACTCCTTGTATAATTCTCTATAGTAGTCTTCTGCTATTTGAATTATGCCTTCTCTGCTGTTTATAAGTACACCATCGCTATTCTTCAGTTTCAGTATCATTTGTCTTTCTGTATTACTGCTCATGGCTGCTAATTTAAATCCTTTGTTTTCCCTTAATGCTTGTTCTACTTTTCTTGTGTTAAATTTTCTTATGTTCTCTCTGAGTCTCTTTCTAATGGCTTTGCATAACTCGGTATATTCAATTTTCTCCTTGTCAGTGTTTTTCTTGCTCTTCATTGTTCGTCTTAGGTTCATCATGACATGTGATTCTTGACTAATTTTTTCTTCTTTGGATTTATTTTTACCAATAGGTTTCTTGGGCTTTATCGCTTAAAAAAGTTGTAGTATTCCTCGTCAATATCTTGGTCCTGAGCAGTCTGCAGAAGCTCAAACTTGTTCTTAAGTTGCAGTACATACTGCTTTTTCTCCTCCTCTGTTATCTCAAAGACCTTTGTATTATTTACTCGAGTCAGTTTTTTCCTTTCCTTTCCAACATCTATATCAAGTGTACATCTTACCATTCTGTGATCACTTCCAACATTTACCTTATTCAGGACGGTAACATCATTCACAATATATCTTCTGTTAGTGAGGATGATTTCATTAGTTTTTAATCCATTTGGACTCTTCCATGTCCACTTTCTGTTCACCCTTTTCTTGAAAAAGGTGTTCATTACTGACAGTCCTTGAGATTCTGCAAATTCCACAAGTCTTTCACCAATTCCAAAATTTCTTATAATTCCTCTTTCTGTGCTGTTTTGCCTTTTTCCAACCTTAGCATTGAAGTCCCCCATAATAATCATGTAGTGGGTTTTTGCTCATCTAGAAGACTCAATTTCGGTGTACATTTCTTCAACCTCTTCCTCATCATGGCTCGATGTTGGTGCATAAATCAACAACTACGAAGTAGTTGTTGTAGGCATCATTTGCTCTGTTGCAAATGATGCAACAACTACTTCGTAGTTTCTTAAGAGTTGTCTATGGTGTATCTATACACCGATATTATATAGATAATAAACTCTTAACGTATTATGCCTTGTGCATTCAGTTATTTTAATTATTGTCATATACACCTTTTGGCATCTCTTATATTGTGTGATTATCTTCACAACTGGGTCGTCATGTCTGCAATACCAGGGTACCTGCCCATCCACTGATGATAAGCCAATAGCCTTGAAATGGTGTCGTCGGGGTGGTGGCGCTCACCGAGAATAAGTAACAATAGTCTTCTCTATTAGTGAAGCGTTACTTATTCGAGGTAGTGCAATGTCATGGCAACTCATCATGAAGGCAGAGCACAATATGAGAAATAGAGCAAATGATGCCTACAACTACTTCGTAGTTTCTTAAGATTGTCTATGGTGTATCTATATACTGATATTATAGAGATAATAAACTCTTAACGTATTATGCCTTGTGCATTTAGTTATTTTAAATCAGGCATAATGTCCACATTTGCAGATGATACGAAGGTTGGCAGGGTTGTTAATGACACTAATGACAGTATGCTGCAACAGGATCTAGAAAAGTTGAGCAGATGAGCTGAGAGGTGGCAAATTAAGTTTAACATTGACAAATGTAAAGTACTACATATGGGAAGCAGTAACCCCAGAGTGACGTATCAACTCTGTGGTACAACACTGACAATGGTAGAGAATGAAAAGGACCTGGGGGTAATTATGCAAGCAGATATGAAGTTTTCTGAGCAGTGCAGATGGTTTGCAGGAGTAGCTCATGGTGTCTTGTCAATGATATACAGGAATTTTTCTAGCAAGGATAAGGAGGTTTGTCTGTTTGTTATTTGGTTTTTAGGAGCATTAGCAACTAAGGCCATATTGCTCCGGGATATGCGGTAGTCATTCCCTGACCTTTCCACATCCTCCGTATTTGGTGGGATGGGCTCGAACCCCGGTCTAATCAAGGAGCGTGTGCTATGCACTGCTGCTCCTTCCCGCCTGGCTACGGAGTCGCCTGGATAAGGAGGTGATTATCCCCTTGTATAAGGCAATGGTCAAGCCACACCTTGAATAATGTACACAGGTCTGGAGGCCTCGTTTTAGGAAGGATATAAAGCTGTTGGAACAAGTACAGAGAAGGGCAACAAGATTAGTGAATGGAACGAAGGGTTGCTCTTACGGAGAAAGGCTTAAGTTTTGCAATTACCGTGTCTGGAGACTAGGCACCTGTGAGGTGATCTGATTGAGGTGTATAAAGCCTTGAATGGTTTGAGCATGTTCAATGCTAATGTGAATCTTCCTCTTGCTTAGAATAATTGCCTGAGAGGACATAAATTCAAATTGAGGAAAGATGGTTGTAGGATAGATGTGCGGAAGTTTGCCTTTAGCCAGCGGGTGGTCGATTGCTGGAACAAACTTCCATCTGTCGTAGAAGTTGATAGCTTAAATAGATTCAAAGCAGAACTTGACCAACATTTGGAGGGAGTGGATGGGTAAAATAAGGGATTTTTTTTTTTTTTTTGTTGGCTGATGCTATATAAGCTTGCTTTCTTGCATCATGTGCCTTTGCTAATGCTAATCTGAATATTTGCCATTCTTTTATTCCTGTGCCTGAGCCCCGCAATTATTGAGAGATCACTGTATTTAAAAAAAAGTTTGAGGGATCCCTCAAACTTTTTTTTAATTACATCTCATAACTACTATTCTTGCCTTGGACATACTGTAATAAGAGAGTCCCAGAACAGCACATTTTGGGCCTTACTCTGTAAAATAACTCATTACTTTTCAAAAAGAATAATTATTGACTCCTCTAATGCCAAAAATCTCGAAACACAGATTTTACTACACCTTCAAATACTCAGTTACTCAGTTTATAACTTCTGTCCATAAGGTTTGCTGTGCATTCTTGTTTGTTTGGCCATGGAACTTTTGCATTTAAAAAGAAAAGATATTAAAATTAAATTGAACTGATACACAAAAAACATTTCATAGTGATATTTAAATATTATAAAGCACATCCAAAATTTAAACAACTTTCTAGAAAATATAAAAATGCTCACTCTGAAACGTATAGCGAAATGTGTTTTACAGATGAATATGCGACCCGTATTTCAAAACCATTAAAAATTTACTCTGGGAAAAATTTTAACTCAATTGTTTTTAGGGTAATTCCTCATTATACGTGTTCAATATGCGACCTATATTTCAGAACCATTAAAAATTTACTCTGGGAAAGTTTTGAAACACTTAGATTGTTTTTAGGGCAATTTCTCATTATAAATAGCTTTTCGTTTTGTCGGTGACTCGTAATAAACAATGCGATAATTCAAACATCGGGTACTTTACAATTTTTTGCTTTATTTTTAAGAAGGCGAAAAGAAATGACTAATGAAATTTTCTCTTTTCCATATATATATATAATAGTTCCAGTATGACTCCCATGGTGAAAAAATGCGAGCTGAACACGCCCACTCAGTTTTAACTCGTCCAAGATGTGTACTCAAGCATTTGAACATAGGTGATGAGTTATCAAGTCTTCTTCTTCTTCTTGTCTTTTTAATCGGTTATTAAGGAGTTGTAAACTGCAATGAAGTTCGGACTGTATCACAAAATGTCATTCACACTGATAGCTAACAAAACTTATAGACACGTCCACGGCATGTTTATATTTCGGTGAAAACATTGTACACCCAAACAATTCTTCCTGTTTTCATTCACCCTCGAGCCAAACGAATATAGAGGGCGAAATAATTAGTCACTTTACGTTTAGCCAATGTGCACGAAATTCAAACATTTACTTACCATCCATTTATTTCATGTTGAGAATTAATATTAACACCTCTTTCCACAAGTTTCCTCGCTGCTTCTTCATCACCAACACAGGAAGCCTCACGAAGTTTCTCCTCTGACGATTTACTTGTATCCATTCCCAACAATAAAACACCCATTCACCTAACCAAAAATAATATACCAAAGACGATCGGACACTTTGATTTTCTTTCCCCGGAAGAGGGCGCTACATTCGTTCCGTTATCATTAGGAGTGAGAACAGTGTGCAAAAGGCCTGAGATCCAATCCCCATCTCAGTGATTCAAGAGCATTTTTTATTTTTATTTTGTTCTTTTTATTTATTTTTTACAACCTGGCTGAGTTAGTCTGTCCTATGCGAGGTTTGGGTAATCTTTTATTTTCCTTCGGTTGTTTTTCGTCTAGAGCCACAGAGAAGTAAGATATGTGGTCTACCTCGTGGCACAGCGAAACGGCGCAAAGTGAAATATTTACACTTTTCCACTACGAAGGGCAAGATTGCCAAACGACATTGACTAAAAAATATTACTTTCTGTATATAGTCCCCACAGCGGGTGGAAAAGGCCCGAGTTCTAATCATGTCGATGACACGAGGAACTTTAATGGGCTTTTTTCACTCCGTGGTTGAGTTAGTCGGTCTCAGGCGTAGATTAGCATTAGCATTAGCAGAGGCATATGATGCAAGAAAGCAAGCTTATTCAGCATCAGCCAAAAAAAAAAAAAAAAAAAAAACCCACTCCCATTTCACCCCTCCGTTCGCTCGAAATACCTGTCCAGTTGAGCTTTAAATTTGTTTAGGCTATCAACTTCAACAACAAGTGATGGAAGTCGGTTCCACCAACCAACCACCCGCTGGCCAAAGGCAAATTTCCGCACATCTGTCCGACATCCGTCCTTCCTCAATTTGAATTTATGCCCTCTGAGGTGATTATTCTGAGAAAGATGAAGAATCCCATTGGCATTGAGCATGCTCAAACCATTCAAAGCCTTATACACCTCTATCAGATCACCTAGCCGGTGCCTAGTCTCCAGACTCTGTAATTTGCAAAACATAAGCCTTTCTTCGTAAGAGCAACCCTTTGTTCCATTTACTAATTTTGTTGCCCTTCTCTGTACCCGTTCCAGCAGCTCTACATCCTTCTTGAAATGAGGCCTCCAGACCTGTATACAGTACTCAAGATGTGGCCTTACCATTGCCTTATACAAGGGAATAATCACCTCCTTATCCCTGCTAGAAAAATTCCTGTATATCATTGACAAGACACCATGAGCTACTCTTGCAGCTCGTCTGCACTGCTCAGAGAACTTCATATCTGCCTGCACAATTACCCCCAGGTCCTTTTCATTCTCCACCACTGTCAGTGTAGTATCGCAGAGTTGATACGTTGCTCTGGGGTTACTGTTTCCCATATGCAGCACTTTACATTTGTCGATGTTAAACCTCATTTGCCACCTCTCAGCCCATCTGTTCAACCTTTCCAGATCCTGTTGCAGCAGCATAGCGTCAGTATTGTCCTTAACGACCCTGCCAACCTTTGTATCATCGGCAAACTTGGACATTAAACTTGATATCCCATCATCAATATCATTCATAAACACCGAAAACAACAATGGACCCAACACTAAACCTTGAGGAACTCCACTAATTACATTAGTCCACGTTGAGCAGTGTCCATTGATTACCACTCTCTGTCTTCTGCCACTCAACCATCCCCTTATCCATAGCAGCAATTTGCCTCCAATGCCACACTGCTCCAATTTGTGCAGCAGTCTTCCATGTGCAACAGTATCAAAAGCCTTTCTAAGATCCAAATATATAATATCAAAGTTATTCCCTGCATCCAGCTCTTATGTGACTACATCATAGTATCCAATCAAATTGGTCAGGCAAGACCTGCCCTTAACAAAACCATGCTGCGTCTGAGCTATAACTGAATTCTTGTCTAGATGATCCTGCAGTGCTTCTTTAACCAGTGCCTCCATTAATTTACCTGGAACAGAAGTTAAACTAACAGGTCTATAATTACTTGTGTCAGCCTTTGATCCTCCTTTGTGAATTGGGGTTACATTTGCACATCTCCAGTCTATGGGTACCTCCCCTGAGTCCAAAGAAGCTCTCATAATTATGGCTAGGGGTTTGCATACTTCCTTTGCTGCCTCCTTTAATATAACTGGATAGATCCCATCCACCCCAGGTGCCTTTTTTATGTTTATCCTCAACAATCTCTCCTCCACTTTCCTCTCAGTTATTACAAAATCATCCAGCTCACTGCCAATGTTTACTTTACCTACATCATTCTCCTTCCTGAATAACTCCTCATGCGTGAATGTAGATGCAAAATAGTCGTTTAGATTGTTAGCCACCTGCGCAGGATCCTCAACCGTTGAACCATCAATATCCAGTGGACCAATCTGATTTATCCCTTTCCTTTTCGAGTTCAAGTATGTAAAGAACTCTTTTCTGTTTTTCTTTGCATCCTTTGCCAAGGATTTTTCATAGTCTGCCTTTGCCTGCCTAATCTCCTTTGTGACTTGGTTACAGACCAACTTATATCTATCATAGGCTTCCATGTCACCCATTAATTTGTATGTATCCCATGCATTTTTCTTCTCTGCCACATGTCTCATTAGTTCATCTGACAACCATTTAGGCCTAAACCTTGAACAATATTTCTTAGTTGGTATGTAAAGCCTGGTAGCCTCCAAGATTAGTTCCTTGAATGCTTCCCATTTTGAGTTTGTTGTTGGTAACATCATCAGTTGGTCCCACTGTATAGAATTTAAATACTGTCTCAGACCATCATAGTCGCCTTTACGAAAACAAAAACCCTTCCCTTTACCTCTGATGGTAGTTTCCTCCTTGAGTAAATCCCACTTCAACACACTGTGATCACTGCCACCTAGTGGTTCATTTATCTGCAGGTTCTTAATGCATGAAGAATCACTACTGATAATCAGATCAAGAGTATTGCTCCCTCTTGTTGCCTAACGAACATGCTGATGTAGAAAACAATCATCCAATAAATCCACAAAAGCCTTGCTAGTGTGCGAGTGACCAACCCACAAATTCCAGTCAATATCTGGGAAATTAAAGTCCCCCATTATAAGACTCTCTGATTTACTGGCCCACTCTATTTCCCTGTACAATATCTTATTATACTCATCAGAGTCATTAGGCCTATAGCACACTCCTACTCTCAATTTTGATTTCCCTATGCTTATGTCACACCAAACTTACTCGACGCTGCCCTGTCCATCGATGTCGACTGGCTTCACTTCCTTGGACTTGCAAGGTTTCTCCCCCCCCCAGAAATTGGGGTTTTTCGTCCAGCAAACAGACAAATCTTTTAAGGGCACAAAAGGTGATATAGTTGTAAACCTTGGCACTAATGATATTGAGAGTAGGAGACCGGCAGAATTACTTAACAAGTACACGTCACTGTGGAAAAAAAAAAAAAAGCCGCGAATTAGGGTTGAGTTTGAAAGTGTCTGCAATTCTGCCAGACACGATAGGAGGGAGTGTATCATGAGAGTCTTGTGGATAAATTCGGCCAAGGAGAGATTGTGCAAGGCTCAAGGGGTAGAATTTTTTTCAGCCTGGTCTTTACTCGTTAACAGGAGGCACTGCTTCTACAGGGATGGGACACACTTAAATAGAAAGGGTGCAAGAATTTTGCTGATGCTATCGAGGCAATGTTAGGTGGGTCGGAAAACTGCTAACTTGGGGGGATACAAGGACTAATAGATTAACAGTAGCCACTAGCAGAGATGAAAGTGATTCTTGCACTGCTGACGAGGAGTCTGCTGACGAGGCGACTAGTGACGGTCGTGTTCCAAGCCGCTAAGTGGATTTTTCTTATTTATTGATTTGAAATTATTGTTTTTCTAAAACTTTTGATTTAAATTTAGTAGTATAACATTATTTTGTGATTTTTTGATTAATTTGGTGTATTTATTCTTTACTCGGCCTTGTAAAAGTATCGGTAAGGGTTTCCACGTGTTCCTAACTACCGCTACCGTTAGTAACTTTCCCGCCATTGTGATACCGTACTAGATATACCGTAGGTTATATACCGTACTAGATAGCGTTAGTTGAACTTCGTTAGCAGTTAAATTGTACGTTTAAATAAATACATATAACGACTTAGATTACAAACGTAATATAATTAATAAATTAATAGAATCATGACTCAGACCAGAGCAGCAAAGCAAAAGGCTCAAGCTAATGGAAGTGCTGTGGCTCAGAGAAGAACTGAGGGGGGCAGTTGTCCTCTGACTCACAGCCTTATAAAATGCACTGTTTGCTTGATGTTTGCAGAGCAATCGGGTACGGGACATGATACTGCCAAGGGGGATGTCTTTGTGTGTGCGCGATGCAAGGAGTGTATCGATATCAGGCAACAACTCGGCGTTCTTATGGGCCTATATGAGAGCTTGAAGGACAGGGTGGATGCCCTCGAAGAAACTAAATTGAGGGGCCCATCAAGCTCTCAGCTGCCCACATCAACGCCAGAGCTTGCACTTGGGCATCGCGTGACACAGAGACAACCCCCAAGGCAGAATGCGCTGGTCCCGAAGGAACTAGTAGTTGTTGGTGACTCTATTGTCAGGGAAACGGGGAACATGCTTTGTAAAAAGGATAGGTGGAACAGGACCAGGGTATGTCTGCCAGGGGCAAAGGTTGATGACGTTGTAGAGCGAATATCATCTTTTAAGGGCACAAAAGGTGATATAGTTGTACACGTTGGCACTAATAATATTAAGAGTAGGAGACCGGCAGAATTACTTAACAAGTACAGGTCACTGTTGAACAAAAGCCGAGAATTAGGGTTGAATTTGAAAGTAATTGCAATTCTGCCCAGACACGATAGGAGGGAGTATATGATGAGAGCCTTGTCGATCAATTCGGCCCTGGAAAGATTGTACAAGGCTCAAGGGGTAGAATTTTTTTCAGCCTGGACTGTACTTGTTAACAGGAGAGATTGCTTCTACAGGGATGGGATACATTTAAATAGAAAGGGTGCAAGAATATTTGCTGATGCTATCGAAGCAGTGTTAGATGGGTCGGAAAACTGCTAGCTTGGGGGGAGACAAAGACCAATAGATTGACAGTAGCCACTGGCAGAGGTGAAAGAGATTCTTGCACTGCTTCTATTAGAATGAGCAGAAGCCTGAAAAACAAGATGCATGGTATTTCGGAGACTGCTGGGAGCCATTGCGGTACAAGTAAACACATGGGTTGTGTTAGGGTAGCTAAGAATAGAAACAGGTGCAGGTATACTTGCGTGTACACCAATGCTAGGAGTTTAGTAAATAAATTTGATGAATTTGAGGTATTGCTCAAAACATCGAAGGCAGATATTGTTGGGATATCAGAGACGTGGTGTCACACAGATATAAGGGATGCGGAACTGCAATTTGGGGAGTACAACTTCTACAGAAAGGATAGACAGGATAGGAAGGGGGGAGGTGTTATGCTATTAGTTAAGAAACACATAAAAACCAAGGAAGTGAAGCCAGTCGACATCGCTGGACAGTGCAGTGTGGAGTCAGTTTGGTGTGACATAAACATTGGGAGATCAAAATTGAGAGTAGGAGTGTGCTATAGGCCTAATGACTCTGATGAGTATAATAAGGAACTGTACAAGGAAATAGAGTGGGCCAGTAAATCAGAGTGTCTTATAATGGGAGATTTTAATTTCCCAGATATTGACTGGATTTTGGGGGCTGGTTACTCACACACTAGCAGGGCTTTTGTGGATTTATTGGATGATTGTTTTCTACATCAGCATGTTCGGGAGGCAACTAGAGGGAGTAATACTCTTGATTTGATTATCAGCAGTGATTCTTCATGCATCAAGAATCTGCTGATAAATGAACCACTAGGTGGCAGTGATCACAATGTGCTGAAGTGGGATTTACTCAAAGAGGTAACTACCATTAGGGGTAAAGGGAAGGGTTATTGCTTCCGTAAAGGCGACTACGATGGACTGAGACAGTATTTAAATTCTATACAGTGGGACCAACTGATGATGTTACCAACAGCAAATTCAAAATGGGAAGCATTCAAAGAACTTATCTTGGAAGCTACTAGGCTTTACATACCAACTAAGAAATATTGTTCAAGGTTTAGGCCAAAATGGATGTCAGATGAACTAATGAGGCATATGGCAGAGAAGAAAAATGCATGGGATACATACAAATTAACACATGACACAGAAGCCTATAATAGATACAACTTGATATGCAACCAAGTTACAAAGGAGGTTAGGCAGGCCAAGGCAGATTACGAGAAATCCTTGGCAAGGGATGCAAAGAAAAACAGCAAAGAGTTCTTTACTTATGTAAACTCTAGAAGGAAGGGGATGAATCAGATTGGTCCACTTGATATTGATGGGTGAAGTGTTGATGATCCTGCTCAGGTAGCTAACAAACTAAATGAATATTTTGCATCGACATTCACACATGAGGAGTTATTCAGCGAGGGGAATGCCAGAGGTGTATTCAACTCTAGCAGTAAGCTACGGAATCATGAAATAACTGGGAGTAAAGTGGCAGAGAAACTGTTGAAGAAAACACAAGAAAGGCACCCGGGGTGGATGGGATCTATCCAGTTATATTAAAGGAGGCAGCAAAGGAAGTAAGCAAACCCTTAGCCATAATTATGAGAGCTTCCTTGGACTCAGGGGAGGTAGCCATAGACTGGAAATGTGCAAATGTGACCCCAATTCACAAAGGAGCATCAAAGGCTGACACAAGTAATTATAGACCTGTTAGCTTAACTTCTGTTCCAGGAAAATTAATGGAGGCACTGGTTAAAGAAGCACTGCAGGATCATTTAGACAAGACTTCAGTTATAGCTCAGACACAGCATGGTTTTGTTAAGGGGAAGTCTTGCCTGACCAACTTGATTGTATACTATGATGCAGTCACAAAAGACCTGGATGCAGGGAATAACTTTGATATTATATACTTGGATCTTAGAAAGGCTTTTGATACTGTTGCACATGGAAGACTGCTACACAAATTGGAGCAGTGTGACATTGGAGGCAAATTGCTGCTATGGATAAAGGGGTAGTTGAGGGGGAGAAGACAGAGAGAGAGTGGTAATCAATGGACACTGCTCATCGTGGACTGATGTTATTAGTGGAGTCCCTCAGGGCTCAGTGTTGGGTCCATTATTGTTTTCTGTATTTATAAATGATATTGATGATGGTATATCGGGCTTAATGTCCAAGTTTCCAGATGATACAAAGGTTGGCAGGATTGTCAAGGACACTACTGACACTATGCTTCTGCAACAGGATCTGGAAAGGTTGAGCAGATGGGCTGAGAGGTGGCAAATGAAGTTTAACATTGACAAATGTAAAGTACTACACATGGGAAACAGCAACCCCAGAGCAACGTATCAACTCTGTGGTACAACACTGACAGTGGTAGAGAATGAAAGGGACTTGGGGGTGGTTGTGTAGGCAGATATGAAGTTCTCTGAGCAGTGCAGACGGGCTGCAAGAGTAGCTCATGGAGTATTGTCAATGATATACAGCAATTTTCCCAGCAGGGATAAGGAGGTGATTATTCCATTGTATAAGGCGATGGTCAGGCCACACCTAGAGTACTGTATACAGGTCTGGAGGCCTCATTTCAAGAAGGATGTAGAGCTGCTGGAACGAGTACAGAGAAGGGCAACAAGATTAGTGAATGGAACAAAGGGGTGCTCTTACGAAGAAAGGCTTAAGTTTTGCAAATTACAGTGTCTGGAGACTAGGCACCAGCGAGGTGATCTGATAGAGGTGTATAAAGCCTTGAATGGTTTAAGCATGCTCAATGCTGATGGGATTCTTCCTCTAGCTCAGAAAAATCACCTGAGAGGGCATAAATTCAAATTGAGGAAAGACAGATGTAGGATAGACGTGCGGAAATTTGCCTTTAGCCAGCGGGTGGTTGGTTGGTGGAACAGACCTCCATCCCTTGTGGTGGAGGTTGATAGCCTAAATAAGTTTAAGGCTCAGTTGGACAGGTATTTCGAACGAACAGAGGGGTGAAGTGGAAGTGGTTATTTTTATTTATGTTACTTTCTTTTTTTTTTTTTGGCTGATGCTGCATAAGCTTGCTTTCTTGCATCAAATGCCTCTACTAATGCTAATGCTTCTATTGGAATGAGCAGAAACCTGAAAAACAAGATGCAGGATATTTCAGAGACTGCTGGAAGTCACTGCGGTACAAGTAAACACATGGGATGTGTTACGGCAGCTAAGAATAAGAACAGGTGCCTGTATACTTGCATGTACATCAATGTTAGGCGTTTGGTAAATAACTTTGATGATTTTGAGGTATTGCTCAAAAGATCAAAGGCAGATATTGTTGGGATATCTGAGACGTGGTGTCATACAGATCTAAGGAATGCAGAATTGGAATTTGGGGAGTACAACGTCTCCAGGAAGGGAGGAGGGCAGGGGTTATGCTATTAGTTAAGAAACACATAAAATCTAAGGAAGTGAAGCTAGTCGACATCGCTGAACAGTGCAGTGTCGAGTCAGTTTGGCGTGACATTAGCATTGTTAGATCCAATTGACAGTAGGAGTGTGTTATAGGCCTAAAGAGTCTGATGTGTTTAGCAAGAAACTGTACAGGGAAACACAGTGGGCCAGTAAATCAGAGAGTCTTATAATGGGTGATTTTAATTTCCTAGATATTGACTGGAATTTGTGGGTTGGTCACTCACACACTAGCAAGGCTTTTATGTATTTATTGGATGATTGTTTTCTACATCAGCATGTTCGGGACACAAATAGAGGGAGTAATACTCTTGGTCTGATTATCAGTAGTGAGTCTTCATACATTAAGAATCTGAAGATCAAGGAACCACTAGGTGACAGTGATCACAGTATGCTGAAGTGGGATTTAGTCAAAGAGGTAACTACCATCAGGGGTATAGAGAAGGGTTTTTGCTTTCGTAAAGGCGACTACGATGGTCTGAGAGTGTATTTAAATTCTATACAATGGGACGAACTGATGATGTTACCAACAGCAAATTCAAAATGGGAAGCATTCAAACAACTTATCTTGGAAACTACTAGGCTCTACATACCAACTAAGAAATATTGTTCAAGGTTTCGGCCTAAATGGATGTCAGATGAACTAATGAGATATATGGCAGAGAAGAAAAATGCATGGGATCCATATAAATTAATGGGTGAAATGGAAGCCTATGATAGATATAAGCTGGTCGGTAACCAAGTCACAAAGAGATTAGGCAGGCAAAGGCAGATTATGAGAAATCTTTGGCAAAGGATGCAAAGAAAAACAGAAAAGAGTTCTTTACTTATGTAAACTCTAGAAGGAAAGTGATGAATCAGATTGGTCCAGTGGATATTGATGGTTCAACAGTTGAGGATCCTGCTCAGGTGGCTAACAAACTAAATGAGTATTTTGCATCTATATTCACACATGAGGAGTTATTCTGGGAGGGGATTTCCATAGGTGAGTTAAACTCTGGCAGTGAGCTAGATGATTTTGTAATAACAGAGAGAAAAGTGGAGGAGAAATTGTTGAAGTTAAACATAAAAAAGACACCCGGGGTGGACGGGATCTATCGAGTTATATTAAAGGAGGCAGCAAAGGAAGTAAGCAAATCCTTAGCCATAATTATGAGAGCTTCTTTGGACTCGGGGGAGGTATCCATGGACTGGAGATGTGCAAATGTGACCTCAATTCACAAAGGAGGATCAAAGGGCAACCAGTAATTATAGACCTGTTGGTTTAATTTCTGTTCCAGAGAAATTAATGGAGGCACTGGTTAAAGAAGCACTGCAGGATCATCTAGACAAGACTTCAGTTATAGCTCGGACACAGCATGGTTTTGTTAAGGGAAATTCTTGCCTGACCAATTTGATTGGATACTATGATGCAGTCACAAAAGAACTGGCACTGCTTGTATATATATCAAAGCAATTTTTTGGATCTTAAAAAGGCTTTTGATACTGTTGCACGTGGAAGACTCTGCACAAATTGGGGCAGTGTGACACTGGAGGCAAATTGCTGCTATGGATAAAGGGATGGTTGAGGGGGGAAGAGAGAGGGTGGTAATCAATGGATACTGCTTATCGTGGACTAATGTTATTAGTGGAGTCGCTCAGGGTTCAGTGTTGGGTCCATTATTGTTTTCTTTTCTGTATTTATAAATGGTGTTGATGATGGTATGTCAAGCTTAATGTCCAAGTTTGCAGACGATACAAAGGTTGGCAGGGTTGTTAAGGACCCTACTGACGCTATTCTGCTGCAACAGGATCTGGAAAGGTTGAGCAGATGGGCTGAGAGGTGGCAAATGAAGTTTAACATTGACAAATATAAAGTACTACATATGGGAAACAGTAACCCCAGGATAACGTATTAACTCTGTGGTACAACACTGGCAGTGGTAGAGAATGAAAAGGACCTGGGGATAATTGTGCAGGCAGATATGGAGTTTTCTGAGCAGTGCCGACGGACTGCAAATGTGTAGCTCGTGGTCTCTAATCAATGATATACAGGAATTTTTCTGGTATGGATAAGGAGGTGATTATACCCTTGTATAAGGCAATGGTCAGGCCACCCCTTGAGTACTGTATACAGGTCTGGAGGCCTCATTTCTAGAAGGATGTAGAGCTGCTGGAACGAGTACAGAGAAGGACAACAAGATTAGTATATGGAACAAAGGGTTGCTCTTACGAAGAAAGGCTTAATTTTTGGAAATTACAGTGTTTGGAGACTAGGCAACTGCGAGGTGATCTGATAAATGTGTATAAAGCCTTGAATGGTTTGTGCTCAATGCCGATGGGATTCTTCCTCTTGCTCAGAATAATCACCTGAGAGGGCATAAATTGAAAATTGAGGAAAGACAGATGTAGGATAAATGTGCGGAAAGTTAGCGGGTAGTTGGTTGGTGGAACAAACCTCCATCTCTTGTTGTTGAAGTTGGTAGTCTAAATAAATTTAAGGCACAGCTGGTCAGGTATTTCGAACGTACGGAGGGGTGAAATGGGAGTTGTTTTTTCTTTTTTTTTTTTTTTGGCTGATGCTGCATAGGCTTGCTTTCTTGCATCATATGCGTCTACTAATACTAATGCTAATGCTTAATCGAGTTGTTTTAAACTTAAAACTTTGAATTTTCTTTGCAGAAAACCCACTGTTCATACACACTCACGCATATATATATTTGATACTAGAGAGTTATCCGTAGGCCATTCCATTTGTCCGACGATTGGTCACTTATACGCATGCGTGAAGAACAAATACTACAACATAAGGAAAGAAAAAAAGTTTCGGATTAATTGTGAGTAACTCTCTTCCTGTGAACATGATGCCCCGAAAAGTTCTAGTCCAACTTAAGGAATGTAGAGAATAACCCCCAACCCCTGCCCCCCACCCCCTCCCCTTACCCAATTATTATACCCCTAAATTTAACTCAAAATTCCAGCCACAGGACCAAAAAGAAAAATCGATCCTTAATTATTAGCCCGTTTAGACCTCCAAAATCTAACTTTATGACAATGTTTTGCAAAATTGATATCGCCTTCCCCATGAATTATTAGCGAGTTGGAAAAGAAGCTTCCTATATCAAAAAATAAAGGTAAGCCCTGCTGATTCATAAAAAGCATATATATATGTACACACACACACACACACACGCGCGCATAAACATGTGCAGATAAATGTAGATATACAAGGTGTCTCAAAAATATTGGTACAAACGTTTAGGGGAGTTAGGTAACATCTAAAGGAATGTGAATCGCATAGGAACCCGTAACCGAAAACTTCACGGGAAAGTAGTAGCAGAGGCACAAGAAGCAGAAATAACACAAGACAGTAATCAGTGGCAAACATTTATTTGACATAATATTAACAATGGATGCATTTCATGATGTTACAACAGATGCTCGAATGTTGCACCATGAGACGCGATGCATGCATGACACCGACGCAGCATAGATTGGCGGACATGGTTGAACACACCTGGAGTTTCTTTGAGAGTAGCAGCAGCGCAGATAAGTCTCGCCACGAGACCCATTTCCGTCTCAACAGGCGATTCATACACAATAGATTTGAGGGCCCCCACTGAAAGAAATCAAGGCTCGATAAATCAGGTGAGCGTGGGTGGCCAGGCAACGGATCCACCACGGCCAATCCATCGACGCCCAAAACGTCTGTTTAAATGGTCACGAACACACCTTCCATAATGGGCAGGCGCCCCGTCATGGTGAAACCAAATGTTGCATCTCAACCCCAGGGGCTCACATCTGGTGAGTATGGGCCTGGCACTCCCAGGGTCCTGAGCTGGATATCATCATTCTTCTCTTTCTTGGTGATTTCCTTCTATTGCTCTCTCTCACTCTCTCACTGAGGGTAACTAAGAAATTGTTTTTTTTTTTTTTTTGGCTGGTGGAGCATGAGCCTCAGGCTTCCTTGCACCTTATGGCTAATAATGATAAAAAAAAATGATAAAAAATATTTGCTGGAACATCGGCAAGTAACCCTGGTAGAACTTGTTCTAAAAAGATCCGATATTTAGCGGAGTTCATGCGGGATGGTAACAGGTATGGGCCGACGAAGCAGTCACCGACCATACCTGCCCACACATTTATTGCGAAGCGATGTTGTGCCGCATGGGGGCGCACATCGTGTGGGTCGTCGTAAGCCCACCCATGAGCACTGTGCTGAGTGAATAAGCCTCATCTGTGAACAAAACATAAGCTGGAAAATTCAAGTCTTGAACACTTTCTTTGAGAAACCACTGCGCAATGCCACACGTGCAGGATGATCTTGTGGGAGCAGTTATTGATCCCTTTGGATATGAAAGGGGTGTAAGGAATCGTCGTTCCAGATACTGATGCGAACTTATGAACAGTGCCGTCTACCGACCTACGGCGACGTTTCCGGTTATGGGTTCTTATGCGATTCACATTCCTTTGGATGTTACCTACCTCCCCTAAACGTTTGTACCAATATTTTTGAGACACCCTGTACGTCTAAAGCATTGTTCTGGTCTGGAATCATTCCGTGTCTAATCCGTTAGGGTTAGACGCTGAATGATTAGATGATTTCGTAATCAATGGATTACCAATGGATTTCGTGTCAATGGATTACCAATGGATTTCGTGTCAATGGATTACCAACTTAGCATTTATGGCCCTCGTGCGTATCACAGTTGGTAGAATGGCCGTCCTGCCCAAACTAGGTGGAAAAAACCCGAGTTAAAGTCCCGTCGATGACGTGAACAATTTTTTGGGCCTTTTTCACAAAAAGGCCCAAAAAATTTTGGGCCTTTTTGTGAAAAGGCCCAAAACAGTCGCCAGAGACCCGACTGAGTTAGTCGGGTCTCTGGCGAGGATGTTACGATTTTTCTCCCTGAAACTCAGGTTTTCCGTCCAACAAACAGAAAATCGACCTCAGAACGCACTCAGTTAACAGACAATATACACGGAGCAATATGGCCTTAGTCGCCGATGTTCCTAAAATCCTATTACAACAACAGCATATAGTAGTACAGTAGTAGTAACGGAGGCATGTGATGCAATAAAGCAAGCGTATGGGCTTATGTAGCATCAGCAAAAAAATAAAATAAAACAGCCCGATCTCACACATTCATTCCCTCTAAAAGTTTGTCCATTTTCTGCTTGAATTTATGATGCTTATATGATGTGATAAAACTGGAGTCATTCGGTAGTTTTCAAATATTGCTCCAGTCCTCCATCCATAATTTTAAAGGATTGATATTTTTGTCCTATACCGTTAGGGTGCGTCATTTATTGTAAATTTGCTCATCCCTGCTGGGTGCGTTTGCACGTGTAATGTTGTTTCTGAGTATTAAATGACTTTCCACGTGTTTTCGAATTACCAGTTCTGTTTCTTCTGTTTTCAGCTGGAAACACTTGCTGGATTCGGCAACAAGAGGTCCGTTAGTACCTATCTGTAACGGGCTTTAAGGCCTCTTCAGCTGTTCTCTGCAAAGATCTCAGTCAGAGCTGAATGTAGAGATAGCTGGATCACTGAGAAGAAAAATCAGTATCTGACACTAAAAAAAAAAAAAAAAAGAACAAGCCACTTTAGTGTTTTTCTGTAAGTACGAAGTTTCAACAGTCACTGTAATGTAATTAGTGCATTCGATTTCTTAAAACGATCATAATTTTTTCAGTTATAAATTTTCTAAATTTTTCTCATTGAAATAATAATTATTAAAGGCCTAATTCTCTAATTATTATTAGTAAATAGGTACAGCTTTAGGGCGAAGTGAACAAGGAGATTGTCTTGTGCCCTGCGCTCCACTTGACAAAATAAAATAAAAAGAAATTTCGTATGGAACATGTCAGATGGAAATGTGATGCGAAATACACCCTGAAATGTTGAAGGGAAATAGAGAACCACATTTCATTGTTGGTACAGATTACCACAGCATTGGGCAGGACACATAGCTCGAAGACATGATGACAGATGGACTAAGAAAATAACAGAATGGTATCCAAGAGGAGCTAGAAGAAAACCTGGAAGACAAAGGCGGAGATGGATAGATGAAATTCATGAGTTTGTGGGTAGTAAATGGATGTCCAGTGCTCAAAACAGAAGCAACTGGAAAGTTGCTGGAGAGGCCTTCATCCTGCAGTGGATTGAAAATGGCTGATGATGATGATGATGATGATGACCACAGCATACTCAGCGATATATATTTAGTGAAGGAAAAGCATTTTTACCATTCAGATTTCGTAAATTGTTTACTTACGTTTCTCTCAGAATTCTGATTGTAGGCCTGCGTTGTAACCTAGTCAACACGTACATCGTCAAGTATCACTCGTTTGGAATGTTCTGGGTTCGATTCCCATCGGCGACTTTAAGAATTTCTAATGTTCTCTTCATTTGAGGTTGTAGTTAGTCGATCTGAGTATGAGGGTATAGAGTTTTTCAGCCTGTAAGACATGCAAATTTGCCCTTAAACACACACTTCTGCAGACAGTACACTTATGGTTATGAGCGCACACTTGGACTTTTAATACATATTTATAAAAATAAATATACTATAAAATATCAGTGTAAATACACCATAAATGAAAAAAGTTACCATTGTAGTGTAAAGGCATCGATTTAATTGTATCTCATATTGTGACTACCTTCACAATATGTTACCATGTATTGCACTACCTCGAATAAGTAACATTTCACTAATAGTGAAAACTATTGTTACTTATTCTCGGTGGGCCCCGTTTTGAAATATGGTATGGGATAAAGTTCTCAGTTATCCTCATACTATCCCTATTAGACTTAGAAAAGAGATAAAGATGTAGGAGTGGTAGAGGAAGGAAATGCCGTAGAAGGAAGAAAGGGACAGTTGCTCCTTCAACTCACACTCAAAGCTCATATATTCCTCGAATAGGCAACGCTTCCCCAGTAGAGAAGACTGTTGTTACCTATTCGAGGAAACTCAGTGGCCACCAGGCTCCCCCCAAACAGCACCATTTCAAGGCTTGTTGTCCTATCATTGGTGGGTGGGCAGGTACCCTGGTTGCAATCATTCCAACCCAGTTGTGAAGTTAATTCCACAATATGAGAGATGCCAGGTGTACAAAGTACACCTTCATATTATGCCTTGTGCATTAATATTTTAATATATAAAAATAAATATATATTTATTGTTGTATACAAAAATATATACAAAATTAATATTTATAAAAAAATAAAAAATATATATATAATACAATGTTTCTTTTTTCTTAATTTTCAAAGTTTTTATTAAAATAGGACAAACTTGTTTATGAATTTTTATTAAATTATTTTCTATTATGTATAAAAATCAAAAAACTTTAATGTTTAAGAAATATTCTTAATTATATTATTGCTTTGCAATAATATAAATTGAGGAGTATGAACTGTGACTTATAAATCAAACACCCATCATTCAGAAAGAGTGCTTGTGTGTTTTTGAGGTTATGTGATGGCAAGAAATAAGGAACTGAGTGTTGAAAAAGAATTGCTATTATAACCTTTATAAAGAAAGTTATTCCATAAGAAGTATTTGCAAAAAAACTAGAAGTTTCATTTAAAGGAGTATGTGCAACCAGTGGGAAGATAATAGATGAAAACAGAAGGCCCACTGGTTGCACATCGAGAATGTGCAACCAGTGGGCCTTCTGTTTTCATCTATTATCTTCCCACTGGTTGCACATTCTCGATGTCTATTGAGTTATGCGGATGATATCAAGATACTCACTCCCATCATCCCCGGTCAAGACCTAGATCTGGTAAAAGCGGAAATTAACAACACTCACACCGCAGTCACATGTTACCTCTGCCAGTTTGGGCTCAAGATCAACCCTGCTAAGTCTGAATTCATGGTGTATTAATGGACCATCTGAATTAATGGAGTACAAGCTACCATTTAGCAATTCAAGGAGTCTGGCAGTTTAAATGGCAAACCATGATCAAGATGGCGTCGTGTAACAATGGAAGCACAATATAAGATTATAGCACTGATTTCTAAGCAGTTGAAGACTTACTGCACCTAAAATCCAAGCTGAGTTCAATAGGAGCAGAGAAACTCCAGTGTTTAGATCCACTATTAAAGTTCATCTTAAAGAAAGCAGGACTTCATTGTCATGTAGAAATCCTGAAACCCTTAATTAAAACTAGAAAGGCAAAGGAAACAGTTAGCTTGGGCTAAGAGTCATCAATATTGGACAATTGAAGAGTGGAAAAACAAACTGTGCACAGATGAATACAAATGAAATTTTTGGATCCAAGCGTAGAGTTTATGTATAAGATGATTAACTGAAAAAAAAATGGTGCCACATTGTTTAGTGCCTACAGTCAAGCATGGTGATGGTCCATCATGATCTGGGTTCCTTCTGTTTTACTAGAGAGGGTGACATCATTAGAATTGAAGGAATTTTAAGAAAATAAAGCTATAAAAACATTCTTGAACATATTGCAACATCCTCTGGACTTCGAATTTGTGAAAGAAATTTTATGTTACAAGACAATGACTTGACTGTGCAGGGACTTCCGAGCAATTAAACAACAGTAGAGCTTTTATGGGACTGTCTAGTCTGTGAAGTCTGCCCTTTGCAAAGTTTATGGAAACCTTGTAGATCACTTGGAATAATGTTAGTTAAGATTATTATTAGACTATTATAGGCACTATTATAAAATTAATCACAAGCTACGTCTATATAAGGCAGTGATAAAATCTCATGGAGTATATTTTGATGAAAAATCAGTATAGTTGGTAACATTAATCATTTCAATATATTTTGCTGTAAATTTTTCAGTGCTTAATAAAAAATGTTAAAATACTTTATAATGTTTGATTTATTTATTTTTTTTTCAAATTACACCTTACATTGTCATAGCTATGAGTAGTTTCAAAAAAATTAATGAAAACTTGTCACATGCAGTGTTTCCAAACTTTTAGGTGGGAGTGTATATAATTTATGTACATATAATATATTTATATATTCTGTATATTTAATTATTTACTGTATATTTATGTGTGTGTGTGTGTGTGTGTGTTTATTTATGTACATTCTAAAATATTTGTTATTTATAGTGGTGAAAATTATTTTAACTTACTTATAAACTCAGGACTTTTTTTTTTTTTTCTGATAATTATGAGGTTTCTTGCTTAACACCATTATAATCTGTAAGAAAGGAATAATTTTAAGTGCCATAATTACTCAAATTTCTACTCAATTATATTAAGGGAGACAGCAAAGAAAATAAACAAATTCTTAGCCATAAGGGTTCATCCTTCGATTCAGGGGAGATCCCCACGGACTGGATGTGTGTGTGAATGTATCCCCAGTTTACAAAGGAGGATCAAAGGGTGACATAAGTAATTAAAGGCCTGTTAGTTTAATTTCTGTTCCAGGGAAAATAATCGAGTCACTGGTAAAAGAAGTAATGCAGGATCATCTAGACAAGGTTGCAATTATACTTCAGGCACAACATGGTCTTGTTAAAGGGAAATCTTGTCTAATCAGTTTGATTGAATATTACAATGTTGATGGATGCAAAAAATAATTTTGATATCATATACTTGGATTTCAGGAAAGCTTTTGATACTGTTGCACATAAAAGACTGTAGTACGAATTGGAGCAGTGTGTGGCATTAAGGGCAAGTTGCTTCTATGAATTAAGGAGTGGTTGAATGGGAGAACACAGTGAGTGGTAATCAATGGACATTGCACTTCCTGGACTAATGTTATTAATGGAGTCCCCCAGGGTTTGGTGTTGGGCCCATTATTGTGTTCTATATTTATCAATGAAGAAATTTATATCAAAAATTTAATAATTATAGTGATAAAAATCTTCAATTGCAATATTTTAGATAACTCCTAATTTGACATATGTAATATGCACCTTGAACATCAAAATGCTACATCCTAAATGCCATAATATCTCACTACTATACTTACAGGCCCCCCCCAAGGATGATACATAGTGGAATCAAAATTAATGATTCAAGTTGAGATATAAAGTCGAACGATGGTTCGACTGTTGATGATCCTGCTCAGACAGCTGATAATCTGAATGAGTATTTTGAATCTCCATTCACGCATGAGGAGTTATTAAGGGAGGAAAATGCAGGAAGTTTATCAAACTGGAACAGAGTGCTTAATGATTTTGTAATAGCTGAGAGCAAAGTGGAGGAGAAATTGTTGAAGTTAAACATATAAGAAAGGTACCTGGGGTGGATGGGATCTATCCAGTTATGTTAAAGGAGGTGGCAAAGGAAGTATGCAAATCCTTAGCCATAATTATGAGAGCATCCTTGGACTCTGTGGAAATACCCAAGAATTGGAGATGTGCAAATGTATCCCCACTTAACAAAGGGGAATCTAAGGGTGACACGAGTAATTACAGACCAGTTAGTTTAACTTCTTTTCCGGAGAAAATAATGGAGTCACTGTATGCATTTCAGGATCATCTAGACAAGACTGCAGTAATAATTCAGACACAGCATGGGTTTGTTAAGGGACAGTCTTGTTTGACAAATATGATTGGATACTATGATGTGGTTCCAAAGGAACTGGATGCAAAAAAATTATTTTGATATCATATACTTGGATTTCAGGAAAGCTTTTGATACTGTTGTGCATGGAAGACTACTGCACAAATTGGAGCAAGTTGCTAAATGGATAAAAGGGTGGTTGAGCGGGAGAAGACAGAGTTGTAATCAAGTTGAATGTTGCTCTTCGTGGACTAATGTTATTAGTGGAGTCCCCCAGAGTTCGGTGTTGGGCCCACTGTTGTTTTGTATATTAATCAATGAGATATTGATGTAGGTATTTCAGGCTTAATGTCGAAGTTTGCAGATGATACAAAGGTTGGCAGGGTTGTTAATGCAACGGTAATGGCAGTGTGCTAATGCCACAGGATCTAGAAACCTTGGGCAGATGGGCTGAGAAGTAGCAACTGAAGTTTAACATTGACAAATGCAAAGTACTGCATATGGGTAGAAGTAACCCCAGAAGAACGTACCATCTGCGTGGTACTACACTTAGGGTGGTAGAAAATGAAAAAGATGTGGGAGTAATTGTGCTGCCAGATATGAAGTTTTCTGAGCAATGCAGACAGGCTGCCAGAGCAGGTCATGGGGGTCTTGTCAATGATATACAGGAATTCTGCTAGCAGGGAAAAGGAGGTGATTATCCCTTTGTATAAGGCAATGGTCAGGCCATGCCTTGAGTATTGCATACATATGGGTTTGGCAAACCCAAGGTCCTGAGCTGGATATCATCATTCTTCTCTTTCTTGGTGATTCCTTTCTACTTCTCTCTCTCTCTCTCTCTCTCAGGGTAATTTGGGAATTTTTTTTTTTTTTGGCTGATGCAGCCTAAGCTTCAGGCTTCCTTTCACCATATGGCTCATGATAATAATAATAATAATGTCTGGAGGCCTCATTTTAGGAAGGATGTAGAGTTGCTTGAGCCTGTACAGAGAATGAGAACAAGATTGGTGAGGGGAACAAATGGGATCCTCTTACCGAGAAAGGCTTAAGTTCTGGAAATTGCAGTGGCTGGAGAGTAGGCACCTGTGAGTTGATCTGATTGTGGTATATAAGGCCATGAATGGGTTGAGCACGGTGAATTCTGATGGGATTCTTCCGCTTGCTCAGATTACAAACCTGAGGCGGCATAAATTCAAATTGAGGAAAGACAGTTGTAGAATAGATGCGTGGAAATTTGCCTTTAGACAGAGGGTGGTTAATTGCTAGAACAAACTTCCATCTGTCATTGTTGAAGTTGATATCGTAATAAATAATAAATTCAAGGAGGAACTGGACAAACTTTTAGAGGGAATGGATGTATGAAATTATTTTTTTTTTTCTTTTTGGCTGATGCTACATAAGCTTATACACTTGCTTTCTTGCATCACATGCCTCCATTACTATATGTAGGAACATGATAAATCACGAATCATTGAAATATAACTATGAGAAGTACCTTAGGTAGATAATTTATTGAATTCCTCTCGTATTCATGGAGTCCCGCAGTATTCAGTGTTGTGCCCATTGTTGTTGTTTTCTTTATTTATCAATAATATTTATGAAGGTATATCAGGCTTGTGTAAATATCCAGATGATACAAAGGTTGGTAGAATGGTTAATGATAGTAATCAGGGTGAACTGCTGCAACAAAATCTATGAAAATTGAATTGATAAGGAGAAATGGAAGTTGAAGTATGGGTAGCAGTAATCCCAGAGTAATTTTTCAACTCTGTGCTACTACACTCAGGGTACTGAAAAGTGAAAAAGACCTGGGGGTAAAAGTCAGATATGAAATTCTCTGAGTAGTGCAGATATGCTGCCAGGACAACTCATGGGGTTTTGTCAATGATATACAGAAATTTTGCTAGTAGGGATAAGTAGGTGATTACAGGGCTGGTTTTGGGCTGTTAACCGCCTGCGTGCTGCAGATATTTGGCCGCCCTATCAATGCGGATTGTGAGTAGATTCATAACCAACCCATAGGAGCCTACTAGTATGTTTTTATGACAGTTCCATATACACTGTACTGCCACTTTATAGGTACACCCCTGCTGTGCACACAAATGATTTGTCCCACAACATTGTAAGTCACATGACCACAGTTGTGGATATAAATGCAGCAGAACAACCTTTCTAGTATCAGTTAAGCGTACTAGCAAGAATGGGGAAAAGGAGTGATCTAACGGACTTCGAACGTGGCATGGTAGTAGGTGCAAGACGTGCTGGACAAAGCATCTCTGAAACGGAAGTTCTCCTGAACTTTTCACGCACCGCAGTTTCAATCACTGGTGTCAACTTTACTGCAGCGTTATAAAGATATGGGCTGCTGAATGTCTTTGAATGTTCATTTTCTTTGTTCTCATCCTCAGTTTTTTATCTCAAAATTTGGGTCATATCCACAATGTAAAAGTGGTACCAAGATTGCTGGGATACCATGATGGGAGATTATTGCTGGTTTCCTAAGAAGGAAAGCAAAATGGACTGTAAGAAAAACTCTCCATGTGGCAAATATTTCTAAGGAAATAGAATGTATGCAGTACATTATATGTTTCATTTTTTTTTTTTTTTTTTTTGATTTGGTAGTTGTTGGCGCATCGGCTTCTGTGGCCATATTGCACCTCCCAAGGTTTTTTTTTTTTTTGCAGTACTTTGATCCAAGCCCGAGGCGGGAATCGAACCCGCGACCTTTGGGTTGCCGGGCAGGTACTTTACCCACTCGGCTAGCCCGGTCGGCTATATGTTTCATAGAAGTATTTTAAAATGAATTAACACTCATTTTTAAGATAGCCTATGTATTATTGTATAATACTCGAATTGGTTCATTAAGATTTAAATATTTCAGTT
Organism: Mastigoproctus giganteus; assembly: GCF_048544385.1. NCBI lineage: Eukaryota > Metazoa > Arthropoda > Arachnida > Uropygi > Thelyphonidae > Mastigoproctus > Mastigoproctus giganteus. The sequence continues at coordinate 20,909,047 of NC_143586.1, read as the reverse complement.
TATCTTTCAGTGGAGATGTGATTAAGACATCATTTTGGTATTTTTTGAATCAGCAGATTAATTTACCCTAGAATCAGCAACTTTTGCTGTGGAGGTAGAATTAAAAAAATTTTTTTTTGTTATTATAACACATTTTCTGGCAGGTTAGGCAAAAGTTTCTCAATTGCCCATTTTTCAAAAATAAAAGAGTTCATTGTGATAATCTCCTGTAGTACCATTTATTTCATAGATCAAATTAGAATTATGAAAAAAATCCCCCCCCCCTACACATGCAAAATATAAGCCTTCTAGATGCTTCCTGATTCATTATCTCCTTTATGTTGCCAACATTCTCCACGTCAATGTGAACAATAGGTCTTTTCTTTCCTTATTTGTGAGATTTCCTATAAATACTTCCTTCTGTTAAGTATGTCATTTCTTTCCATTAAAATATTTCTTCTGTTTGAGATTTCTTCCAACAAAATCCCATCTTGTGAACAATTTTTCTTAAAATTTTTCTGTTTGTCAATTAAAATTTGTTTTAATACTGGGATTAATTTAGGTATAGTTGTGACTTTTTTATCATAAGTATGAAAATTGTGGATTCTTCATCTTATGATATCATGGTATCAAATTAGTCCCAAAAATAACTTAAGTTTTTTTTTTTTTTTATCTTGGGCTATAAGAAACTTGGAGAATGTTTACCTATTCTTGACTTTCAATCCTTTTTATGAGTCATTGTGAAAACCTTGTTGCTATGCTAGCATGCTTTGTTACTTACTTGATTGATGTATAATAATGAGAGTATTCTTAGATTGAGAAGTACCTGCAAATTGGAAAAGTGCAAATATATCTCCTGTTCAAGGGGTGGTTGAAGTGGTTAAGTGGGTAATTATAGACCTATATGTTTAACCTATGTGCTAGGGAAAATCATTGAATCAATAATTAAAGAAGTAATGCAAGATCATCTTGATAGGAGTGAAGCCACAAAGCAATCACAGTATTGGTTAAAGGGAGATCATGCCTCACCCATCTTATTAGCTGTTATGAGGTTGTTGCAAAGAAAATGGATGCAAAGAATAATTTTGACATCATATTCTTAGATTTTAGGAAAGTCTTTGGACATTAGGGCAAGTTAGTACTATGGATAAAAGGAAAGGTAGGAGACAAAGGGTATTTATATATGATGAGTGGAGTTCCTCAGAGGTCGGTATTGAGCCCCTTACTGCTTTTAATATTTATTAATGATATTATTATAGTTATTTCAAGTTTTATGTACATTTGCTGATGATACAAAGGTGGATACAGTGGTTATGACAGTAATCAAGCTATGCTGCTTCTAGAGAACCTAAACTAAACAGGCAGAGTGGAAACTGATAATTGAGGTTTAACAGTGATAAATATAAGGTTACTGCATTCAGATAGCAGTAATCCCAGAATAACATACCAAACAAACTGAAGATAGTGGAGTATGAAAAAGATCTAGGGATAATTGTTCAGTAGAAAGCTCATGGGCTTCTGTCAACAATGTATAGCAGGGGTCAGCAACTTGTGGCTCTTTAACTTTTAGCCCACATGAAGAACAATTTGAAATGAGTTAGAGGACTTAAAAATCAAGGACACGTGGAGTGCAAGACTAAAATGCCTTAAAACATAAATTGAGGATTTGGAGAGGCAAAAGGCTACCCTTGCAATTCTACACAAATGGATGGCGATAGATGAGTTAAAAAAGCAAGACCAAATTGTGTTCGATACAGGGAATAGCTTACCAAATACATATATAAATTTGAAAATACGTGTGTTTGGACTTCTCTCAATTTTTGGTTTGACAAATTTCTGTGGGCAAGTATTTTTGAACATGAACTATATTAAAAATAAATTCAAGAAACCGTCTGAACAATGCAAGTCTCTCAGCATGTTTAAAGATGAAAATTATATTATACTCGCCTGATGTTGAGAGACTCGCTCAAGGAGTTCAGCAGCAAAAGTCACATTAATTCTTACCTAATTGGATGTGTGTCACATTTTTTCATTATTAATAAATAATATTTCAAAATATATATTTTTTAAAACACCTTCCCACTCCATTTCTTAAAAAACTCTCCCACCCTCCCCTTCCTCCCAGCTGAGCTGAGGTGCGGCTCTTTGGATTCTCTGTATTTTAATTAGATCAAAAATGGCTCTTCACTCAAAAAAGGCTGCTGACCCATGATATATATAGGAACTTTGCCAACAGAAACAAAAAGGTGATCATCTCATTATATACTGCAATGCTTAGGCAGCATCTGGAATACTGCTTACATGTGTGGAGGTCTCATTTTAGCAAGGACATAGATCTTTTGGAAAGGGTGTAGAGAAGAGCATCAAGATTAGTGGAGCACAAAAAGGATATTCTTACCAAGAAAGACTGCGATTCTGTAAATTGCAGTCTGTGGAAATTAAGTATCTGCATGATGATCTAATTAAAGTGTATAAGGCATTCAAAGGGTTAAGTAAATGAAATGCTGATGGCATCATTATTCTTTCTCAGATTTAGCACACAAGAGGGCATAAATTTAAATTGGAAAAGGATGATTTCAGAACAGATATGTGGAAATTTACATTCAAAAGAGTAATCAATCATTAGAATAAACTGCTGTCTAGTGTTTGTTGCAGAGGTGGATAGTCTAAATACATTTAAGGAAATGTTGGACAATTATTGGTAGGAATGAACAAATTAAGGTGTGTGTGTTGTATAAGCTTTGCTTCTTTGCATCATATTTCCTATAATGCTTTACAGTATTGAAAAAATCTGGAATTTGTGAAATGATTATGGAGTTAATTGAACTTTCAATCATCAGACCAACTCATTTCAGAACACCGAAATGAGCAGATGGTATTATTAACTGCATAGGAACTGAAACATGATTTTAAAAAATAGGTATTAAATTAGAAGAAAATAGGACAACAGAAAGAGAGTCACTTTTGTGGTATTCCTGTGACAGCTGAATAAACAGTCACCAAATTAACAAGAAAAAAAATGTTAAATTTTAAATTTAGTATCATATATGCAATAAAGCATTTGCAGTAAATTTAAAAATGGTGTTAATTTAACTGAATCAAAAGCTCTGTTATATCTGTAAATATGACATGTGAATCCTCACCTAAATCCCTCATACAGTAGATATTGGCCACCAATTGATTCAAGCACAATACAGTCAGTTCTGCTATAACGCGCATTTTTGTAAAAATCAAGAATCACGAATATGCTCCAATGTGACTGATGTTGTTAGGGGAACAATGCGAGTATAACGCAATTTTCATGTTGGCTTATGTGCGATTTTGTCTGTGAGTAATACCAGATGAATGCAAAACCCGGCACCAAGCTGAATGTAGAGACCTGCACAGCAATACATACAAGTTTATGAAAGGTTAAAAAAGTAAAATGTGTGACAGCTATATTTCCCATTTACTGTAGTTGTATTTTGTCAGAGATACACTGTTGTCATTGGCTATATTCACAAGATAACAGATGATATTGTGAGCCGACTCATGTTTTCAGGAGCTCACATTTTTCTGTTCGAACAGAAATTTCATGAGGCATGAGCAGAGTAGCACATTTCTGGAGGTCACTACAATAAAAACACATATCGCTATATAACTAAACTATTTAACTCCCTTAAAGGTCATTTTTATAATGGAAATTGTATTAGTTTTATATAAATTTATATCAAATAAGTATAACACAAAAATCACTTTTAACTAAAGGATGCAAAAACAAAACACACAGCCAACACGTTTACAAATGCTACTATTGGCTGAGAGGAAGGGCTACGCAGTCCCACTGGAGAACGCACTACACTTTCATCATTATCATATGTTCCGTTATAAGAATCAATTTTGAACGCCTTTGTGATACTTTTCTGGAGGTCACGACCATAAAACAATTTGCACTTCTGTTAGTGCAAATCTATTATAAACTGGTAGTAAACTCCATCTTATTGCATTTGTGATAATACCGATAACTGGAATTGCATAGGTTTTTATGTCATTAGGGTGAAATGTGTTTCCCTTTCCACGAACTCTTCAATCATATAAAAAAAACATAAATAAATTTTCAGAATCATCCCTTCGTTCCTATTTTTTAAACTATATTTACTGTAATATTTATTTATTTATTGGAAATTTAAGATGTTTAAACCTGTGTTAGCAATTTTATTGGGTGTATAACTTTTTTTTAGTGTTTTACTTACCAGACTGAACATTTTATTATTATTTATTATTTATTTTTTTTTTGAGTGCTCTGCCCCATCCCTATTTTTCCAAATAAGCCCTGTGTTGTTTTTATTGCATGAAATACCATAACGCAGAAATTTTTAGAAATGCATGTACCACATTATAGCAGAACTGACCGTACTGTCGATATTTCTTAAACCCATAATGAATAAAAACGAGGACTGAATAAAGAAATTTGATTTATATGAAGTTACTAACAAAAGCTACCCTCTGTCTGATGAGGGTCCAGTGAAGTCAAAACAAATATGGGTAATAGCAGAGCTTTCAATTTTTAATGACTAACAAATTGGGCTTGTTATGCAGTGTTATCCAATTAAAAATTATATTAATAATTTTAATTCAACTCATGGATAATGATGTTGATTTTGAAGCGTGTTCAAGCCAGCTCAAGCATTTTACTGTCTCTAGATAATATTAGTATTAGCCATGTAGTACAAGAAAGCCATGGGCTTTTGCTGCTCTGGCCAAAAAAGAAAAAAAACAAAAAGAAGCAAATAAGAAAATGCAAATTATGCACTTCCCTCCTCACACAGGTAATTATCCAGTTGAACTTTGTCAACCTTTCAGCCTCAACTACTTGCAGAGGCAACTTGTTGGCTAAAATAAAACTTCCTACAATATAGTTTAAACCTTTTCCCCTGTAATTTGAATTTATGGCCTCTAGTTCTAGAATTCTTTATAACAGTGACAATTCTGCCATCATTTATTTTACTAACTCCTCTCAGAGCCTTACAAACCTTAATCAGATCTCCTCTAAGGTGCCAGGTTGCCAAGCTATGTAGCCTATATAATCAAAGTCTTTCCTCAAACAGTTGCCCCTTTGCCATTCTCACCATGCAATTGTCCATCTTTGGACCTTTCAAGAAGCACAGTCTTTTTTTTTCAGATTAGTTTGCCATACTTAGATACAGTATTCCAAATGTGGCATTACAATTGCCTTATATGGTAGGATTATGACTTCCCTATCTCTACAGGATATTGTTCGATAAATCATCAACAGACAGCATGGGCTTTCGTGGACACCTGTTTACACTTCTCAGAAAATTTCATATCTTTTTATATCATAACTCCCAGATCCCTTTCTTCCTCAACTGTTTTTAATTCAACACCACCAAGTATACGCCGATGAGCCAAAACATTATGACCAGTGAGTTATGCAAATCGAAGCAACTGCAGGTTGAACTATGGTGTGGGTCGGGACACAGTATAAAAAACACCTGATATTGAGCTCTGTTAATCAGTGTTACTCTTGTTCTTTAGATTGGAAAGGCAGCGGACTTAAGCGAGTTTGACAAAGGCCAAATGATGTTCTGCTGGGATACTCTGGGTCCAGTCGTCCATGTGCGAGGCACTCTAATGGCCAGACGACTGGGTCAGAGCATATCCGAAAGGCACGGCTGGTGGGATGCTCACGGTCAGCCATGGTTAGTACCTACCAAAAGTGGTCTGAGGAGGGGAAACCCACAAATTGCCGGCGAGGTGTTGGATGACCATGGCTCATCGATGTTCAAGGTGAGTGAAGGCTCTCCCGGATGGTATGTGGCAACAGAAGGGCGACTGTGGCGCAATGTGCCAGTAATTGGAATGCTGGTGACGGGAGTAATGTGTCACAACATGCAGTACATCGAACCCTGCTGAAAATGGGGCTGTGTAGCCGCAGGCTGCTCCGAGTGCCCATGCTAATCACGGTTCACCGGCGACAGCTCTTAGAATGGGCATGCGAGCATCGAAACTGGAGTAATTGGAAGAAAGTTGTCTGGTCCGATAAATCACGTTTCCTTTTGCACCATGTATGTGGATGGCCGGGTTCGTGTGCATTGTTTACTTGGGAAAATGATGACACCTGGATGCACCGTGGGATGAAAACAAGCCGGTGGCGGTGGTGTCATGCTTTGGGTGATGTTCTGCTGGGATACTCTGGGTCCAGTCGTCCATGTGCGAGGCACTCTAATGTCCACCACCTACATAAACATCATTGCTGACTGACCAGGTACACCCTTTCATGGCAATAGTCGTACCCTCTGGTGGTGCAGTCTTTCAGCAGGATAATGCTCCATGCCACACTGCTCGGATTGTTCGAGACTGGTTCGCAAAACATGATGGAGACTTCCAGGTCTTCCTCATGGGCTGCAAATAATTACTTCAAACCATGTTCCTGGCCTCCAAATTCCCCAGACATCAATCCCATTGAGCATCTGTGGTTTGTGTTGGAACAGAAACTCTGATCCGCGGTGTCTCAACCACGGACCTTACAGGAGTTAAAGGATCTGCTGGTTATGTGTTAGTACCAGATACCACAAGACACATTTAGAAATCATGTAGCGTCCATGCCTTGCTGGGTACGAGCTGTTTTGGCTGTATGTGGAGGACCAACGTCATATTAGGTAGGTAGTCATAATGTTTTGGCTCATCAGTGTATAAGTTTTGGGGGTTGCTATTCCCCAAGTGTAAGACATTTATGAAAATCCGAAACAACAGTGGTCCAAGAACCAATCCTTGGGGATCCCACTTCCAACTTTATACCAATCTGAAGAATATTCATTAATCACAACCTTCTGCTCTGCAGCCACCCATCTTAGAATTTTTCCAGTATCCATATTTTTCCAGTATCCATTTTTCCATTAATCCCAACATGTTCCAGCTTTGCAATAACCTCTCATGAGGGTCTGAATTAAATTCCCTGCTAAAATCCAAATAAATTTTGTTGAAATTGTTCCCTACATCCAGCTCATTAGTAACTATGTCAAAATAGCGTACTAAGTTAGTTAACCATGATTTTCCCCTAACAAAACCATGTGTGTTGTTCAGAATGCTATTTCTTCTGAATGTCTCTGGATTCCACTCTTAATCATTGCCTCTAAGATTTTCCCTACCACTGAAGTCAATAACTGGTCTGTAGTTACCCACTTCAATATTAGAACCATCTTTATGTATTGCTGATGCGTTGGCACTTTTCCAATCCAAATCTCTCCCAAGTGCAGTAATGCCCTCATGATTAACCTCACTTTGGTTTAATACACCCTGGCCATCTCCCTCAAAATTTCTGCATATGTGCCATCAACTTCAAGAGCCTTGTTTGCCTTTATGTTAAAAAGTTTTTCTAATAAATAGTCATTAGCAATTTCAAAATCATTATTTTCATTTGGCTTAAACTCATTGCACAGCCTCTCTTCAGCGAAGGGTCTTTCTTCATTAAAGACCAATGCAAAGTACCTCTTCGACTCATCAGCTGAGTTATCTAAGACTAAGACTTTTCCCCACCCAGTACACAAGGGTTCAGTTGGATTCATTTTCTTCTTCTTTGTATTTAATCATTTTCTTCTTAAAGAAGAAGAAAATGATTCATTTTCTTCTTCTTTCCTCTTAGCCAGTGTTTTCTCATACTCAGCTTTGGCCTCCCTAACTTTATCTGTGATACTGTTAAACTTGTAGCTGTTACAGGCTTCCATACTTTTCATTGTTTTGTAACTTTCCCATGATGTCTTTTTCTACTCTGTTAGACTGGCCAGCACTGTATTGCCCCATCCCGGCATCCTCCTTACACTATATTTTTTTATGGCTTCTGTGATTGTTGCTTTATTCCATGATTTTAATGTATTTGCCTTCCCTCTACAGTCTACCCAATTAATAGATGCCATGGTGCTTTAAACTGTTACAGTCCCTTTTTTTGAAATTAAAACCCCCGTGCCTTTACCTCTAACTACTGCATCATCTTTCTTCATCTTCCAGTGATTCTCATACTTTAAGCCCTGCAATGTAATCTGATTCCTAGATGCAATAAAGCTATCTCAGTGTATGTTGTATATAATGCAATAAAGTGCTTATTATCAAATTAGTTTTAAGCTTGTTAAACAATGCTGAAAGTGGATGTTTGTTTTAAACCTATCCATTCTGATAATTGTTTCACAGATTTTCATGGGCTGCAAATAATTACCTCCAGTTCTCATTCAGTATTTACACCTTAGGCTGCAGCATTTATCAATATGGCATCCAGTAAGCACACCTCTTTGATGTTCCATAAGTTTCACACTTGACCATAGTTCCCTCAAATTTTTTTCCTCAGTCTGGACTGTGAGTATCACTCTGCACACTTAACTTACACAGTTACATGGCTGATTAAATGATATTATAATCATTAATAATAGTAATAATTCCATGTGACTTTTTTACATTCTTTTACATGTGCATTGGAAAATAAAAAATTTAATAACATAACTATGACTATTAGATTCAAAAGATTTTGAAAATATAAAATTAATTTTATGACACCATTCTTGACAGTTTTAACAAATTTTATAAACTGCAAAGTGAACAACAGGAAAATAATCCTTATATGCCCTCCATACATCCTTTAATGGCAGTATGACAGTGATCTCTTATCATTGAGGGTTAGGAGGTACATTTTCTCTTCAAAATAATTTCTTTGAATAATACCATATGTGCTGTGGTTCCTTGAAGTTTTCTTGCACATGTGGTTCTAACAAATATAATACATTTTTTGTATCCAGTAATAGAAATATGTGAAACTTTTATGAGGAGTTTCTAACAGGCTGGGACCTAGTGCAGCTTTGTTAAACTGCATTCCAAAATGTAGTGTACACTCAAATTTAGCATGCAGGCATACAGCTTGGGGGAAACCCTGATTATGACTCATATTAGATAGATGTGAGGTGCTCCTGCACGTGTGCAGCTATTCTTGCTTTTCAAACATCTTTCAACACTTTATTAGTGTCAAAGGAGTGTCCAGATACTTTCAAGAATATTTTGTAAATGCATGTTTATGTATAAAAAGAAGTATATAGATGAAATATAAATTTTTTTGAATTCAAAAATGACTGAATTTTTAATATTTGGTAATCAAAGTTTAAATAGATTTTATACAATAATGTTATAAATTTTGATGCTTTAAGACCAGTCATCATCATCATCATCAGCCACTTTCAATCCACTGCAGGATGAAGGCCTCTCCAGCAACTTTCCAGTTCCTTCTGTTTTGAGCACTGGCCATCCATTTACTACTCAAAAACTCATGAATTTCATCTATCCATCTCTGCCTTTGTCTTCCAGGTTTTCTTCTAGCTCCTCTTGGGTACCATTCTGTTATTTTCTTAGTCCATCTGTCATCATGTCTTCGAGCTATGTGTCCTGCCCAAGACCATTTTAGTTCTTTAGTTTTGATAAGAATGTCCTTTACTTGAGTTTGCTGCCTAATCCATGTGTTTCTCTTCTTATCTAACAGTCTGATTCCCAATATAATTCGTTCCATTCTTCGCTGTGTAGTTCTTAGCTTCTCTTCCATTCTTTTGGTGAGTGCCCAAGTTTCACTTCCATAGGTCATGGTGGGGAGTATACATTGATTCATTATATTACGTTTCAGACAAACTGGGATATTGCTCTTCAGTATGTGACTATATTTCCTGAATGCTATCCATCCAAAATTTATTCTTCTCTTGACTTCCAGCCATTTATCATTATTACAGCTAATAACTTGTCCCAGATAAGTATATGACTCCACCTTTTCAATTACTGCTCCTTCAATCATTATTTCCCTTTCCGTGGCATACTTGTTCATCATTACTTTTGTTTTAGCCATATTCATCTTTAGTCCAAAATCCTTACTAACTGTGCATAACTGATTAAGATTTTCCTCTAATTCTTTGGGATCGTGGCTTATGACCACAATGTCATCTGCAAATCGTAAATGGTTTAGGTACTCTCCGTTCACATTGACTCCTTTCTGCGACCAGTCTAATTTTCTGAAAGCTTCCTCAAGGGCAGCAGTAAACAGCTTCGGAGATATTGTGTCTCCTTGTCGAACTCCTTTCTCGATTTTAAATTTGCTACTGTCTTTGTCTAGTCTAATAAAGTATGTAGCACTCTCATATATTTTCTTCAAAATCATAATATATGGAGTATCTATGCCTTGTCTTTCCAGTGCTCGAAACATTGCCTTATGCTGTACGGAGTCAAATGTCTTTTCATAATCCAAAAATGCCAGGCATAATGGTGTTTTATATTCATTTGCTTTCTCCATTAGCTGTGATATTACGTGAAGGTGATCCATAGTTGAGAATCCTGTCCTAAAGCCAGCTTGCTCTTTAGTTTGATTCTCATCAAGTATTCTTTCTAATCTGTTAGTAATGACCCTTGTGAACAACTTGTAGATGTGGGATAACAAGCTAATTGGTCTATAATTTCCAATTTCTGATTTATCTCCTTTCTTATGCAGCAAAACTATGATTGCATTATTCCACTGCTTAGGCATCGCACCTTTTCTAATGCACTTTGTGAAGAGCCTTGCCAGTTTTTGTGTTATGTCCCTTCCTCCCAATTTTAACAACTCTACAGTAACTTCATCTTCCCCCGGGGCTTTCCAATTCTTCATTTTCTTCAATGCATGTTCTACCTCATCAGGAAGAATATCGGGTATGTTGTATGTGTTGCTACTTTGCAATCCATCTTCCCCACTGCTGGTATCATTCCCTCGCTCCTTGTATAATTCTCTATAGTAGTCTTCTGCTATTTGGATTATGCCTTCTCTGCTGTTTATAAGTACACCATCGCTATTCTTCAGTTTCAGTATCATTGGTCTTTCTGTATTACTGCTCATGGCTGCTGATTTAAATCCTTTGTTTTCCCTTAATGCTTGTTCTACTTTTCTTGTGTTAAATTTTCTTATGTCCTCTCTGAGTCTCTTTCTAATGGCTTTGCATAACTCAGTATACTCAATTTTCTCCCTGTCAGTGTTTTTCTTGCTCTTCATTTGTCGTCTTTGGTTCATCATGACAAGTGTTTCTTGACTAATTTTTTCTTCTTTGGATTTCTGTTTCCCTATAGGTTTCTTGAGCTTTATCACTTTCAAAAAGTTGTAATATTCCTCGTCGATATCTTGGTCCTCAGCAGTCTGCAGAAGCTCATACTTGTTCTTAAGTTCCAGTACATACTGCTTTTTCTCCTCTTCTGTTATCTCAAAGACCTTTGTATTATTTACTCAAGTCAGTTTTTTCCTTTCCTTTCCTACATCTATATCAAGTGTACATCTTACCATTCTGTGATCACTTCCAACATTTACCTTATTCAGGACGGTAACATCAGTCACAATATATCTTCTGTTAGTGAGGATGAAGTCGATTTCATTAGTTGTTAATCCATTTGGACTCTTCCATGTCCACTTTCTGTTCACCCTTTTCTTGAAAAAAGTGTTCATTACTGACATTCCTTGAGATTCTGCAAATTCCACAAGTCTTTCACCTCTTTTATTTCTTTCACCAATTCCAAAATTTCCTATAGTTCCTCTTTCTGCACTGTTTTGCCTTTTTCCAACCTTAGCATTGAAGTCCCCCATAATAATAGTGTAGTGGGTTTTCTGCTCATCTAGAAGACTCTCAATTTCAGTGTACATTTCTTCAACCTCTTCATCATCATGGCTCGATGTTGGTGCATAAATCATTATAATCTTTAGCTTGTACCTCTTAGAAATCTTGAGTATTAGTCTTGACACCCTTGGTGATGTACTTTTGAATTCCAAAATGTTGTTTTTAAAATCTTTATGGACCAGAAACCCAACTCCACCTTCACTCCTTTCACTGTTTACATTGGTGTACAGCAGATTTCCACTTGATAAACTTATAAGTGATTCATTTCTTCTTCTTGTTTCAGCCAAACCGATGATATTCCAATTCACATTTTCTAATTCCTTTTCCAGCTCTAATATCCTGTCTTCACCGATGAGTGATCGTACGTTATAACAGGCCAAGTTCAATTTCCGTGCATGGCAGCCTGGTCGTACCCAGAGATTCTTAGCACCCTCTGCTTCCACTCTGATCCTCTCGCTGCCGTAAGAGGGAGAGTGAAAGCTGCTGGGGACTGAGGGCCATTTGTATTGTTGTGCTCTCATTGCTGGAGGGTTTGGTCTTTTCCTCTTCACGCTGACCAGGCGTCTTGAAGAGAACCACTCTACACGTTCGTTGCCACCTAAGTGACGTAACAGGGCTTACCATCGAGAAGGTGTGCATGAGTGGATTTTAGGGAGGCAGGCCAACCGGACTTCTCCTAAATCTTCTGTAATAGAGAGATATTGGATCCATCAGTGTTTTAGGCTGAGTGTCTGATAACACACAGGATACCTGTTCCCCTCTAAGCCCCTTAAGACCAGTAAATCTATCCAATCATAGTTATAGTTGTGCACTTTATTTGGGGTGTTTTGTAAATTCTGTGTACATACATCTCTATTGTTTTAATGATTAGCGTATGTTGTACATGAAATGTCTTTTGTTTTATAGTACATGTTCAGTATTATATAACTAACCTATTCCAGTTTTTTATGTTTCTTACTTAATTTTATATATTTTTTTAAAATTCATAATTTAAAATTTTAATGTTTCAGTCCAAAGAATCCCTTACCATGGATTTCAAGAAAAGAAAGCATAAAAAGAACTATTATATGCCACCTAGGAAGAAACGCAAGGGTGGTCTTCTGCTACCTGGAATGAAGGGCATTCTGATTACCTGTAACAGCAATGAAAGAGAATGTGTCAGAGAGGCCTATAATCTTCTGAATGAATATGCCGATAAACTCTATGGACCTGAAGATGTGAGTTGAAGTGAATATTGATTTTTTTGATGTACAAGGCAGGATCAAAAAGCCTAAATAAACAATTTTTTTTTATTTGAATTCATTTTTATTATAAAACATGAATTTATTAAATTTTTTTATTTGCATTTTTTGCAGCACACAAGTTGAAAAACACCGATTTAGAGGATTGATGTTCTTGTCTGTAGTTTGTAAAGATAACATCACATTTCATATCCTCTTACTATTGATCACAAATTTAAACTGTGATCCTGAATTATGATCACAAATTTAAACCAATAATTATGAAATCCCAACTATTTCTTCTTTCTGTCTGTTTATTGTTAAAAACTTGGGAACAAAGAATTTGCATAGTCTTTTCTCATTTGAAATATCACATATGATGGCTTGGCAACTACCATATGATATTTCAACTTGAGTGGTTGTGTCTTCACTACCCCAGACGATGATTTGAATGTAGGAGAAAATTACATCATTTGTTGACATTTAGGATCCTCGTTGATAATACATCCATCCATCCTTGAAATGCTTGTGCACTCAGATATTATATCTCTTGATAAGACCTTTTTTTCACCATATGCTTCAGTAATAATTTCTACAGATCCTGTTGGTGATTTCTCCTTCTTCAAAAAAAATTGTATAGATGTTCAGAAACTGACATTCTAAAAAAATTATGATACCAAATTTCTTGCTGTCAACAACAAATCAGTATAAGCCTTTGCACATGTATAACTAATATGTTACTTACCATTTACATAGATTATAAAATAAAAAGTGTTTTTAAGTTAGTTTTTTGAAAAGTTTCAGACCTAGAAATTTTTGATCTTACTTTGTATTTCTTAAATCCAATGATAAAAATCATCCAATGATTTAAATTTTAATTAAAGTTCAGCTTCAAATTCAGCAGTTAGAATTTTGTAGTGGTATATTAGTGTTATAGCATAAAATATATCTGTATATATATATATATATATATCTCTTATTTTTGCAGGTCCAGCTTAAAACAGCTTAAAATGAAATATGGAAGAATGGACAAGATTTAAAGTAGCCAACCCAAAGAAAAACATGGATGTTATGAAATTGAATCATTGGACCATTGTGAAATTTTTGACAAAAGAAGGGAATGGACAAAAAGTTAATCATAACCTCATGAAAGCTGTATATGTTTATGCTATCCCTTCTGAATACCAGATAAATTTTGGTTTAAGCAGCTTAAATAGGGTTGAGAATATATAGATAGAATACATAGAGCTCAAGACAACCAATGGAAGTGATAACTCCAAAAATATGCCCAAAAATTGAAGACTTGTTTATACAGGATAGACATATTATCTATAATTGCTAGAGAATGTAATATTTGAGGAGTCAGCACTGACCATCCTTTATGAACACTTGGCCATATCAAAGATCATTTCTTACTGGGTGTCACGAATGTTCGCACCTCTTCAGTGCAGGGCTCAAATTTGTGAGGAAAATTTACATATGCATGATTCGAATCCACAAGGATCTGTTTAAAAAATTGTAATCAGTGATGAAACATGGAACAACTTGGGTTACCACCATCCAAAAAATTTGGGACTCAACCCTGTTTGTTTGTTATTTGGTTTTTATGAGCATTAGCAACTAAGGCCATATTGCTCCGTGGATATGCGGTGGTCATTCCCTGACCTTTCCGCATCCTCCGTATTTGGTGGTCATGGGCTCGAACCCCGGTCTAATCAAGAAGCGTGTGCTATGCACTGCTGCTCCTGCCCACCTGGCTATGGAGACGCTCTAAACCCTCTGCCAGGAAGATGGCCACCATTTTTTTTGATGTGAAAGGAATTCTTTTCATAGACTACATGCTACATAAGAAAATAAGTCACTATAGATGCCTATGCTGCTGTTCTTGGTTGCAGGTGTCTTGCTTCTTCATAACAATGCTCCTGTACATAAGTCCTATAAAGCAGTTGCTGCTTTAAGAAATTGCAGATTCCCTTTACCCACTCTACAGCCCAGACCTGATCCCCCAGTGATTATCACCTTTTCACATATCTGAAGAAATACTTGTCTGAGCATCTGTCTTCAAATGATGATGATGATCTTAAGAAAGCTGTAAATGACTTTTTCAGACTATTGGATAATGACATTTTTTTTTTTTTTTTTTAATTCAAGTATTTTTCCCTTTTTCTTCAAAACTGAGGACGTATTAAAATCAAGAGGAAAAATATATTAAGAAAAAAAATTAAAGGAACTAGGCTGTTGTTATTTCTTTGTTCAGATTAAGATCACTAGAAGTAGATGACTCAGAAATTCTGTTATAGGGCATTTATCTGCATATATGTCTTCAAATATATTCTGACACATTTGTTTTTATGCCATATTTTTATTTTAAACCATTCATTAGGGAACCATATACTTAAAAGTGTTCTCTGCTCATTCTGGGACAGTTCATATCTGATATAGGGGAAAAAAGTATAAGTTGTATATATAATTATGTTAATTCAAAAATTTAATTATTCCAGATGCTAGAGAATGCAAAAGAAGCATATGATGTACAGCAGGAAGATGACGACGTTGAAAAACAGCTGCAAATGGAGCTAGATCTTATGAAAAATAATAATAAAGTGTTCCGAAGGTTCCAGCAAGTGAACACTAGAGTCAAAAATTGTATTTTCATTCAGGCACAGGTAATTTTTCTTTTTGATAGTAAAACGATACTGATTTAGGTAAAACAAAAAAAAGGAAAGTAGCCAGTAAAAAACAATGGACATAAATCTTCTAAAGTTAAAAGGCATCTTAATGCAGAAAACCTAATAATTAAATGACATTTTACTGCATTGGAAAATTGATTTACCATATTTTCTGAACCAAAGATGCACTTTTTTCCCCTGAAAAATGTTACTGTAACCCTGAGTTAGGCACACAAAAATTTGAAAAATTAGCAAATGATTAAAAAAAATTTTTTTTTTTGATAAAACCTTTATTTTCAATCTTTTCTGAACTCAGCTGTGAAAAATCCATGTTCTATATTAAAAACATATATTTTTAATAATTTTTGAAATTAAAACTCCCTTTAGATTTGTCAGTGAGCAAATACAAATTTAAGAATCGTGCACTTCAACAAATGCTGCAATTAGATGCCAGCCTATCAATAACAAGAGCACTTACTTATGAAATGTGAAGAGCTTGCATCAACAATTTGATTCCAAATGTTGCATCAATGTCACAAAGCCAGAGAGAATTATCAATTGGAGTAAAGCATGCAGCAGTCAAGCAAGCTTGTTATCAATAACCGTGCACGACAGATGGCTGTCAAGTACATGCATTTAATTAGGTTTAACTTAATTATGAATTTTTCCTAATTGTGTGATAATTAACAGAAATTTCTGGAACTTTCAGTGGAGAATTGAAAGAAAACATTTTTAAAAATACCTATTAGGTGTTTCACCTCCGTGAACAGAGTAGATAAAGCATCTACACTACAATAGTTATTGTAGTGTAGAAACACCCCTACTAAAGTGATTTATCATTTGAATTTAATATATATATATTTTTTTAATTTATTTTGTTTACAAGTAAGATGGGTGCTGCAAGCTGTAAACACATGAGGAAAATGAAGCTTGGTAATAAAACTTTTATATGAAGATTTCAACAATAATAGATAATCTTCAGCATGACAAATCATTTCTGGTCATTGCCAAACAGCAGCCTCCATTTTATTAGTATTAGAATAACAAAGGAAGTGGATTGTTTTTTGCATATGCATAAAAAATAAAATAAAAACTAGCTTATACTTGTACATTCTTATCACCAAAAAGTGCCTGTCCAATTATGCCCTGAGCTGTACCAAATGTGCCACCTCAGCCACCTTGGGTGTTAACTTATCTACAACGGGAACATAATACCTCTTTATTCATTTTACACTCCAATTTGGTTGTCAAATTCTCTACTCCACATATAAGCTGTTCCTCACAAGGACAACAATTGGTATTCATTAATAATTATAGTTTGCCCTTTAATCCCTTTCTACAAGTTTCTATGTCACTTTTTAGGTGAAGTCTCCCAATTCTTAAACAATACTTGAAGTTCAGTCTCGCTGCTATCTATAAATTAGTATTGACTTCCTTTTTCCTGCTTGTACTGAGTAACTTATTGAGAGGATACCACCTGCCTTCCTCACTGTCTGTTTATACTGCATCATAAACTTCATATTTGAGTGTATTGTGACCCCCACTTACCTTTTCCATTCAGATACATCTTTTCCCTTACTCCACTTAAGTTATTCCTGAGTTTCTGTTCCCCAGTGAAAGATCTTACCTTTAGTAGCATTAAACCTTATTTACTTGTTTCTGGCCACATCTGTAAAAGTTCTAAATCCTTTTGAAGCAGAATAATCTGATTTTAATTAGCTGCTCTCCTCAGCTGACCTTGACAGTTTCCCTTGTGCTCCCTCATCAATATCATTAAGGAAGATTAGAAACCAGAGAAAATTAGCACTGATCCTGAGAAACTCCACTTGTGCTAATTGGCTCTGAATGCCTATTTATGACTCTGCTTCCAATCACAGTTAAGCCAATCCCTGATATTTCCCTAGTTTGTCCAGTAATCCCTCTTGCCGACTGGGCTAGCCAGGTGGGTAAAGTGCCTGCCTGGCAACCCAAAGGTCACGGGTTCAAATCCCGCCTCGGGCTTGGATAAGACTAGTGTAAAAACCTTGGGAGGTGCATTATGGCCACAGAAGCCGATGCACCAACAACTAACAAAAAAAAAAAAAAAAAAAAAAGTAATCCCTCCCTAGGGTTACTGTATAAAATAAAGTTTAGGTATTTATGACCTTGTCATAGTTATTGCAACTATACTTGTCTACTGAAGAAACAGTTGCATGGCATCTGATAGGTGCCAGGAATTTATTATTATTATTTTTTTTTATAAATTCTGTTTAAAGTACACCAATGCTTTAGATTGCAATACTTTGGAAATGTGATTTTTTATTTATTTTAATTAAAAACTTGAAAATTCAAATATGTTTTTTATATGTTAATTTTAATGAAACAAATCTTTCATTAATTTTTAAAATTGAAAAGAAAATGTTACAGTCATAAATTATAAACATGAAACTAGTAGTCACTTCAATTTTCCAGATGCTTAATGGTTAATTTTCTAATAAACCATGAAGTGTGTGAAAATTCAAACTTCTGCATTCCATACTTTAGCTGAAATGTCTAGTATTGTAAAGGTGTATAGTATTGTTGGAATTATACACCTTTTGATAGCATGTATGTTAATCAGTACCATATATAAAACAATTACAATGTATTAAAAAATTATTGTTTTCAGGTTTCAGATCCCAATCATCTAGTATCTTCCATCTTTGAAGAAATAAAAAGTTCACAGCAAAGGAAAAGCAGGTATATTCTCCGCATGATTCCTGTGATGACAACTTGTAAAGCTTTTCTGGGGAACATGAGACGAGGGATCCTAAATTTGGTTGGATGTTATCCAAAACGTGAGGATGGAGATGATCATTTAGCATATATGATGGTTTATAAAGCACGCAACAATCGTCATCTTCTTCGTGATGAAGTATTTGGTGTTCTTAGAGACACCGTCCAAGAAAGAAGGCCAGCATGGTCAGCTAGAGTGAAAGATCCTGATATAGTTATTGCTATTGATATTGTGCAGTCAGTATGCTGCTTAAGCATTGTGAAAGATTTTTGGAATTACAGAAAATATAATCTTGCTGAAGTAGTTAATCCATCTTCACAGAAACCACCAATTAGATCAGAAAATGGAACAATTTCAGAAAGCAGTGGTGACACTTCATCAAATTCACCAGGAAAACTGAGCATTCAATTAAAAGACATAGATTCTGTTGCTCTTGAAGTAATCGGAGATGTTTCTAATGCAGCATCAAAAAAAGCACCATCTACATCTGATGGGTTGTTCTATACCTCAAGTGAACCAACAGTGTTTAATATAGTCAGAGTCAGAACAGAAGAGGATACCCACACAAAACAGGAATGCAGGCCTTTTTCAGGTGATGGGACTTGTGATTATGCTCAAGATGAGAATACTAATATTTTGTCTGAACAGATACCACTTAATACAAACAACAGAGTCAAAACAGAAGAAGAAATATATGAAAAACATGAGTGCAGACCTTACTCAGGTGATGGATCATGTGATTATGCCCAAGATCAGAATACCAAAGTTTTATCTGAACTAGCATCTAATACAAGCAGTGCCAAAGCAGAAGAGGAAATACATACAAAACAGGAATGCAACTCTTGTTTGTGTAATGATACTGAAGTTCAGAACGCAAATATTTTATCTGAAATATCTCCACTTAAAGTCCACACACTTCAGAAAGTTTCTGCAGAGAATGAAGCATATCAGCATTAAAATGGCTACTTTGCAAAAGCCTTATATTCTATGTTTGTCCAAAAAAATAAAGTTTCATTAGGGTAAATTTTAAATGGTTAATTTTATATGCTGATTAGTACTTGTGGAGTGAAAGCAAATAATTTTGTAATAACTGCTGTGATATGTCAAAAACATCATGTGTATTCTTAAAAATATCCAATTAAGAACAAAATAAATACCATACTTTAAATTTTAGAATTTGTTTTCATGTAATTTAGGTAAAAACTCGCTATAAAATAGATATAATAAACTTTTCATATTTTCAGGTTTCTGAAAAACTAAATAAATATTTTGCATCCACATTAACACATGAAGAAGTTTTTAGGGATGGGAACACAAGAAGAACATCAAGTTATTACTGAGAGCCAGGTGATTTTGTTAGAATTGAGAAGAAAGTGGAAGAGAAATTGCTGAAGTTAAAATTTCAGTTAGTGGTTAAAAAAGTTTTGGTGAATCACCTTGATAGAGTTATACAGAAATCATAGCACAGATTTGTTAAGGGAAGAGCTTGTCTGAACAATCTCAATTAGCTACTGCAACACAGAGACAAAGGAACTGGATGCAAAAAATAATTTTGATATCATATACCTAGATTTCAATAAAGCTTTTGACACTGTTTTTCATGACTGCTGTACAAAGTAGAGCACTGTGGCATTTGGGGTAAGTTACTGTTATGGATAAAGGGATAGTTGAGTGGCAGAAGACAGAGAGTGGTCCTAAATGGGCACTGCTCTTCTTGAACGTTAGTAGTGGAGTCCTTCAGGAGGGTTCAGTGGTGGGCCTTTAATGCTTACAGCATTAATAATATCAATGAACGCAAGTTTTAAGTTTATTGTCTAAGTGCAGATGATACAAAGGTTGGCAGGGTGCTTAATGACAGGAATCATGGTATATTGCTGCAGCAAGACCTAGATATTAGGGTAGGCTAGAAGTGGAAGTTGAAGTTTAAAAATTGATTAAATGCAAGGTACTACATATGAACAGCAGTAATCTCATAATAAAATACCAATTAGGGGGTACCACACTCAACATGTAGATAACAGAAGTGATATAGGGATACTTCTAATAGAACAGCTCATAGGGTTCTCTCGGCAATATACAGGAACTTTGATGTCAGAGATAAGGAGGTGATTATTGAATAAGGCAATGTTTAGACCACATCTTGAGTATTGCATGTACGGGTCTGGAAGCCTCATTTTAAGAAAAATGCGGCTGTCTTGGAACTGGTGCAAAGAAGAGCAACCAATATTCTTACTACAAAAGACTTCAGTTCTAAAAATTGAACTTGGAAATTAGGCACTTTTGAAGAGACCTAATTGAAGTGTTTAAGGCTTTAAATGATTTAAGTAAACTTGATGATAGTATTCTCATTCTCAGACAGTGCACATAGGGGTACATAAAAACTTAAATTGAAAAAGGATGGCTGCAGGGCAGATGTGCATAAATCTGCTTTCAGCCAGAGTGATCGTTGTTGTTGGTGCAAAATACCATCTGATGCTGCAGTAGTTGGTAGATTTGAGGAAGAATTAGACAAATTATTCAGATGTGATGGACGTATGAGGTGGATAGTGTTTTTTTTTTTTTTTTGTTTGGCTGATGGTGTATACTTCTAATAGATAAGCTTGCTTTCTCACATTGAGGTGTATAAGGCCTTAAATGGGCTGAGCAAGCTCAATATTGATGGGATTCTTCCTCTTACTCAGATTAAGAACCTGGGAGGGGGGGCTAGATTCAAATTCAAATTGAGGAAAGACAGTTTTAGAACAGATGTGCAGAAATTTGCCTTTAGCCAGCAGGTAGATGATTGCTGGAACAGATTTTTCTCTTGTTGTGGAAGTTGATAGCTTAAATAACCAGTACTACCACTACTACTAATAATAACAGGCATTTGGGGAGTGAATGGATGGGTGAAATTGGAAGGATTTTTTTTTTTTTTTTTTGGCTAATGCTGCGTAAGCTTGCTTTCTTGCATCGTATGCCTCAACTAATGCATAATTTACCAGTACTACTACTAATAATAAATTGTCATGCCATGCTGTAATATTAGTTATAAAGTTAACTTAAAGCAACAGTTGGCACTCTTTCTCTCTCGTTAACCCTAGCAGACGTAAAATGATAAATTTAAAAAATTTGTTCTTAATTCTGACACTACTAGATAATAAGATCAAAAAATATTTTCAGAAACAGTTCTTGTTATCCAGAAAATATTATTGTCCCAAGTGTGTTAAGGTCAGCTTTCAGTGAAGAAGTGAAACCAAAATGAAACTATTTAAAATTAACATGACCAGCATATTTTTACTCCAAAACAGTGCCTTAAATGAATTTTTTACAGCTGTACCTCCAATAAAAAAATAATAATGTATTTGAAAGGGGGGGGGGACTTTTACTGTATTTGATATCAAATAAGATCAAAAAATATTTTTAGAAACAACTCTTGTTATCCAAAAAATATTAGTTCCCCAAGTGCCTTAAGGTCAGCTTTTGATCAAGAAGCAAGTGAAAGCAAAACCAAAATGGAAAATTAACATAAGCACATTTTTATTCCAAAACAGAGCCTTAAAGAATTTTTTACAGCTATACTTCTCCAATAAAAAAAAAAAAAAAAAAAAATACTGTACTCAAGTAATTCACTTTTTTTCGGAAATTCACAAAAAACTGATTTTTGGATGATTGTAAGCAGGAGCAATTCAAACCTTACAAATTTCCCCATGACATAAATCAATTCATCTTCACATTCTGTTACATGGTAGATCCATGACAGCAAGAACTCAATCATGTCTCCATTTTTTCCTGTTCCTAGCAGTCTTTTTCAATTCCCAATAATAAATCATCCAAACTTTGTCTCTTACACATCACCATCCCATAACAGCTACTTTTGTCTCTGTTGTACAAGTTCCATCCAATTTTTCTTTCTTTAGTATTAGTAGTGGATGCAAGAAAGCAAGTTTATATAGCATTGGACAAAAAAAAAAAAAAAAAAAAAAAACCCACTCTACCCAACTCAACTGTCCATTGCCTCTAATAATTTGCCTAGTTTTCCCTTAAATTTATTCAAACTACTCACTTCCACACCACCAGGTAGTTTGTTCCAACAATGTTACTCTCTGGTTAAAAGCAAAATTTCACAAATATCCTGGAGCCATAATTTTTTCAATTTATGTCCCTCTGTATGCATTGTCTGAGAGTTGGAATAAAATCATTAAATTTACTCATTCCATTTAAATATTTTGAACACCTTGAGGTCTTCCAGATGCCTAGCTTCCAAGCCCTTTGCAGAACTGCAGTCTTTTGCAGTAAAAGTATCCTTTTGTCCTTGACTAATCTGGTTGCTTTTCTAGAGATCTACATCCTTTTTAAAGTGAGGCTTAAAAACTTGAATGCAGTACTCAAGGCGCCTCCATAGCCAGGTGGGAAGGAGCAGCAGTGCGTAGCACACACTTCTTGGTTAGACCAGGGTTTGAGCCCATCACCACTAAATACGGAAGATGCGGAAAGGTCAGGGAATGACCACCACATATCCCGGAGCAATATGGCCATAGTTGCTAATGCTCCTAAAAACCAAATAATTTACATTTACATTTTACTTGGTATGAATCAGAGCTGTAATACTCAATATGTTCTACGTATTGAGTATTACAGCTCTGTAATACATTTACATTTTACATTTGCAGTACTCAAGATGTGGCCCGACCATTGCCTTATATCAGTGGTTCCCAAACTGTGCTCCGTGGATCCCAAGGGATCCGTGGATAATTTCTCTAATGGCTACTTTGAATTTTACTTATTTTTAAAACAAAATCTAAAGAATGTTGCACCCAACATGAGAATTTTGTTGTCTACAATCATTCCCAACTTTAAAGAACTTTGTGAGATGAAAAAATAACACCATTCTTCACACTAGTAGCCTCTGAGGTACAATTGATTGTATACTCAAATAGTGACAGTTATTATTCAGTTATTTTTTGTGTCAGCCTGAAAAGGGTAGATTGTAAACATATAAATCAGTTCTGAGATATAAATTTTTAATTTTGAATACCTATTGACCGGACGCCCCATATTTAAGTGAGCTAGGATATGAGGAACTGTGGTTGTTTTTAAAGCCAAAAGGGGTCTGCGAGCAAAAAAGTTTGGAAACACTGCCTTATATAATGGGTTAATCACTTATTTGTCCCTGCTGGCAAAATTCTTGTACATCATTGACAAAACTCATGAGCTGTCCTAACAGCCTTTCTGCACTGACTTGAACTTCACGTCACAGCAATGAACCCTGAGGGACAATACAAATAACATTAGCCCAACAAGAGCAGTGCCCATTTATAACCACCATCTTCTACCACTCAACCATCCCTTTATCCATAACAGTAACTTCAACCTAATGCCAATTTCTCCACTTTGTATAGCAGTCTTTCATGTGAGATAGTGTCAAAAGCTTTACTAATTTCTAAGTATATATCAAAATTATTTTTTGCATCCAGTTCCTTCCTTTTTTTTTTTTTGTCTGTGGCATAATATTGTTCAGACCAGATTAACCCTTAACAAATCTATGCTATTTTATTACATATAACTCCATTCCTGTCAAGATGATTCTGCAAGGTTTCTTTAACCACTAACTCCATTATTTTCTCTGCAATAGAGGTCAAGCTTAGGGTTAATAATTGCTTACTTTGCCCTTTGTGAAAAGGAGAGGCATTTTCACATTTCCAATCTATAGGAACCTCCACTGATCCAAGCTGTCATAATTTATGGTGGCCAAAGACCAGCTTATTTCTTTCCCCATAAGTTCCAGGTGCCTTGTTTACTTTTGAATTCAACAATTTTTATTCCACTTTCTTCTGTTATCACAAAATTATTTCTTTCCAAGTTATAATGGTTTATAACTTGGAAAGTTATAAACCATTACATCTGGTATTTCCATTCCTAAAAACTTCTTGACAAGTAAATGTAGATGCAAAATATTTTAGTTTATCAGCAACCTGAACAAGATTATTAATAGATTCGCCTTCATTAAATATGAATTCATTCCCTTTCCTTTTAGTGTTAGCTTAAACAAAGAATATATTATGTTTCTTGCATCCTCTTAGCTAAAGACTTCTCAAAATCTGCCTTAGATTGCCTAACTACTTTAGAGACTTGACTACAGCCTAGTGAAGTTACTCTTTAAGTGTCTCTGTGTCCATTGATAATTTATAATTATTCCATTCATTTTTATTCTCTGACACTAGTCTCATCAGTTCATCTGTCATACATTTAGTTCAAGACTTTGAAAAGTATCTCTTAGCTGGTACAAAAATCTTGGTAGCTTGTACCAGCTAAGAGTTACTTTTCAAAGTACTGTATTGCTTAGCTAATATGGCTCAGCATCACTCGCACAGCCTCTTCTCAGCATGAAGGATCTTATGTCAGTAAAGACTGATGCAAAGTACCTATACAATTCATCCGCAACATCAGCTGGGTTATCTAAGACTTTCCCACACCCAGTGCACAAGAGTTTGATTTGATTAGCTTTCTTTTGTTGTATTCACATCCATGAAAAATTCCTTGTCCCCTTCTTTGCTCTCTTAGCCAATACTTTCTCATGTGCAGCGTTGGCCCCTCTAACCTTATCTGTGGTACTATTACAGATCAACTTGTAGCTGTTGTAGGCTTCAGTACTTTTCATCACTCTGCAACTATCCCATGCTATCTTTTTCTGCTCTGTTTCACCAGCCAACTTTGCAATCATCCATTTCGGCATCCTCCTCCTGTAATATTTTTTAAAGGTATGTATGCATTCATTGCTTCTGTTATTTTTGCTTTAAAAGTATTCCATAATTCAAATGTATTCGCCAACCCTCAACAATCTGCCCAATTCATAGATACTATATAGTCCCTTAAACTGTCCAAGTTCCCTCTTTTGAAGTTAAAACCCGTGCCTTTACTTTTGACTACTGTAACATCTTTCTTCATCTTCCAACTGATGATTGTATTATCATCAATGATCATGCAATGATTCCCAACAATGATTTCTGTACTTTAAGCCCTGTTATGTCATCTGATTCATTAGTAATGATAAGGTCAAGAATATTCTCACCCCTAGTACTTTCTCTAACATGCTGGTACAAATAAAAATCTAGTTTATTTAAAAAATTTTTCCCCATGGTGAGTTTCCTTCTCACTTATTCTAATCAATCTGGGGCAGATTAAAGTCACCCATAATAAGACATTCATGCTTGCTTGCCCATTTCATCCGCATGTAAAGACTCATCATATTCTTCACAATCTTCTAGTCTGTAGATTACTCCCACTCTCATTGTTCCTTTGCTTCCAACTAACTCACACTACATAGATTCTATGCTGGCAGATGTAACTTCAGGCTCAGCAAAAGCTCTTTTCGTGCCCAGGCTGCTTTTGATAAGAAGCATGACCCTTCTCTCTTCCTTATCTTTCCTAAATACATTACACATACTGTAGTGGATCTTGTTATCCCCAATTTTCTGGTGGCATCACATTTCTGTTAGTCCTATTATATCAGCATTAACTGTCCTAACTAGGAGTTCAAATTCAGCCATTTTATTGAAAACATTACTGTAAATACAGTTGAGTCTAAGTAATCTATAGTTTGGTATCCTGACACACCCATTGAAGTTATTTAGGTTTGTATCCCAAGCTTTATCTTCCCCCTCATCTGAAACATTGCTACCCTCAGAAACTTATCAACATCAGCTGTTGTGGCAATAAACAAGAATTCATGAGGTGAGTGAAAGCAATACTTTGAGCCATATTAGATTAACATGGATCTAAATTACCCTTTCACCCCCTGACTAGCAGTTTCCCTGAACCCTTAGGGTATCCTGAATGATACTGGCAAAAATCCTTGCATCACCATTGTTCAAATGAATACGAGTACAAAGCAGATTTCTTTTACCTACAAATGCAGGCCACGCTGATAAAAATTCCACTTGGTACCATTGAAAGAATTTAAAAAGTATCTAAGAGCATTGTAATCAACTTTGTGAAAGCAAAATCCCTTCCTTTTATCCTTTAGTAATTTCTTTTTTAAGTAAATCCCACATCAGTACCCTGATTACTGGTATCTAGTGGGTCTTTTATTTAATTATCAGCAGCATTGAAGAGTTGCTACTAATAATCAAATCAAGAGGACTTTCTCTTTTTGCCTAACATGCTACTGTAGAAAGCAGTCATCCAATAAATCCAGTAAATATCTGGTACTGTGCAAGTGGTCAATTACAAGTTCCAGTGAATATCTAGAAAGTTAAAATCCTCCATTATAAATCATTCTAATTTACTTATCTCTATTTTCTTTATTTCTGACCGGGGTTCGAGCCCATGACCACCAAATATGGAGGATGTGGAAAGGTCAGGGAATGACCACCGCATATCTCCGGAGTAATATAGCCTTAGTTGCTAATGCTCCTAAAAACCAAATAACAAACAAAACAAACAACTTTATTTCTGCTGTTCATTGTATTCATTTGGCCTATAATACAGTCATACTCTGATTTTTGTTTTCCTAGTGCATGTCACACCTTTGATAAATATTGCACTGGCCACCCATATCAACTGGGCATGCTGCCTTTAGGAGTATATGTGGGTGGCCAATGTAGTGTTTAGTCAAAGATGTGACATATGCGCTAGGAAAACAAAAATCAGAGTATGAGTATTGTTATAGGCCAAATGAGTAATGAACACGATGAAACCATTTTTTCTATCCTCCTCAGCCACATAAAGCATATAACAATGCTCCATAAAATAATGTCCTTAATTCAGTATATCTATTCTACGTGTAAATATTTGCTTCCTATACCAAAATGTTTCCTTACCCATTGCAATTCTAGTTCTAATTGCTTGACCACTTCTCCCATCACTTGTTAGAAAACTGCCAAATTACTGTATTTAACCACTTATCATCATCCATTTTAAGTTATTTCTAGGAGCTTATCAAAATTTATTCTTGTTCCATATCCTTTACACATCTTTATATCCATATCTTTAATCCCTTTATATATTATCAGCACCATATTATCTGCCAATCTCACT
This sequence comes from Mastigoproctus giganteus, assembly GCF_048544385.1. Classification (NCBI taxonomy): domain Eukaryota; kingdom Metazoa; phylum Arthropoda; class Arachnida; order Uropygi; family Thelyphonidae; genus Mastigoproctus; species Mastigoproctus giganteus. The sequence continues at coordinate 20,881,758 of NC_143586.1, read as the reverse complement.
GTCTTTTCAAAGTAACATCCTTAACATGATGTACATTTTTTTTGTGCCCCTACCACTTCACTTTCAATAAGCTGTTTTCAGACATCTTGCATAGGGTAGTGGCATTCTTCACTTCTGAATCAGAGGAAAATCTGTGTTCTCGCAGTTCATATTTAAGGGTTGGAAATGCACAGTCATATACACTGTGCTGTCACTTTATTAGGTACACCTACCTAGTAGCGTGCTAAGCCTCCTTTAGCCTTCAAAACAGTCTGAATTCATCTGGGCATGGATTGAACAAGATGCTGAAAATGTTGTGCAGGAATACCATGCAGACATGAGTTTGCATGGTACTCCATTGTCATGCAATTCTTTGAGATTTCACGGAGGTGTAGGCCTGCAGCAAACAGCCCTTTCCAGCTCATTCCAAAGATGTTCAATAGGATTGAGATCCGTGAAATGAGCAGGCCACTGCAGCAAAGAAAAGTCATTGTCATGTTTCTGGAACCATTCCATAGTGATTTGGGCTTTGTGCACCGGCGCATTATCCTGCTAGAAGTAACCATCTGAATGAGGATAAACTGTCAACACGAATGGATGCACTTGGTTAGCAACGATGTGGCATTCAGACATGAATGTATGGGTATCAATGGACCCAACATGTACCAAGGAAACATTCCCCACACCATAACAGCACCTTGCACAGTAGTCATCAGACATGACGGGTCCATGGATTTGTTGTTTTTGCCAAATTCTGAGCCTTCCATCAACATGATGCACCAGGAACTTCGACTCGTTACACCAAGCAACTGTTTTCCAATCCTCAATAGTCCAGTGCTGGTGTTGCTGTGCCCACAGGAAGCGTGCTCTTTATTGATAACAAAGGTACAAGGTGGCTGTCGGCTATTGTAACCCATTCACGACAAAGTGCGACTAGTGGTCCACTGCAATATTTTGTTCTGCGCACCAAGGTTGTATTCTAACGTGATGTGCGACATTGTGGCCCATCTGTTTGTTTGCACAATTCTAGGCATCCTCCTCTGACTTCTCATCAGCAAGCGATTTTCTTCCACAGGAGTGCCATTGAGAGGATGTTTTCTATTCATTGCACCATTCTCTATACACCCTTGAAACTGTGGTGCATGAAAAGTTCAGAACTGCCGTTTCAGAAATGCTTTGTCCAGCATGTCTTGCACCTACTACCATGCCACATTCAAAGTCCATTAGATCACTCCTTTTCCCCATTCTTGCTACGGTTTGTACACTTAACTGATACTAGAAAGGTTGTTCTGCTGCATTTATATCCACAACTATGGTTATGTGATGCAATGTTGTGGGACAAACCATTTGTGTGCACAGCAGAGGTGTATCTAATAAAGTGGCAGCACAGTGTATATCACATCTGGCAAAGGAGGCACTGGCAGCTATTAGTGGAACACAAGTAGAATTCGATACTACAGTCCAGATCTCACTCCTGTAAGATTCAGGGTATTTCCAACCCTTAAATGCAAACTATAAGAACACAGATTTGTCTCTAATCTAATTAAAATTATTATAATTTATAGAAAGAAACAAATTTTATCATTAGTTTCTTGCATGCATTCTTAATTACAGCACAGACATTATCAAATGCAACAGTTGTTAGTCACAAGTGGGTGCAGTTTGTACTGCCTTGCAACATATCAGGATAGTAATTCTTTAATTTTGCAGACTGCAAGACTCCCCTTGAATGTCAAGTGTTTTGTCTGGGAATAAATTAACCCTTATTTAATTATCACTGAGTTTTTATGTGACACTGTCATATGAAATTTAATTTTTCTGTTCATTGTGTAAGTGACATTAAGTCAATGAGCAAAATTAATGTAAGAAGATATTCTTGAATTCACTGCAACTTATGTACTATGCATTAATATTTGAAAAGTATCTAATATATGTTCTCATTTCCATGTATTTTACTTTGGCTTTGTTTCTAGTTTAGTTATACATGTTACCATAAAATTCTGAAATCCACTAAATTCTATGAAAGCAGTTTACATTGATAAAAGCCTGTTTGTATTGTCACTCCACATAAAACTTAAATTCTCTTAGTGAAGTACTCTATATTAAGACACCCCAAATATAGTGAATATCTTACCTAGACAATTTTGTAGGGATAGGAGTTATATCCACACCAATGCTCTTATTTCAAAATTAGAAAAATGATATTTGTGATTGTCACTTTTCCAATTTTTAAACAAGGATTTTGATGACAGAGGATTGTCATAATCATATTTGTAATTATCATAAACTGATTTTCAAACAAGAGCATGGGGGAAGATATATTCCCCATCCCAGAAAGATTGTTGGTAACCATGTAAAAAGGAAATCAACAATAATTTCACATTAATAGTTCTTAATAGTTCATTTACATTTCTGATTTTTCTCCCTATATAGTGAGTATGCTACCTACACACAAGGTTGTCTGGGTAGCATATTCACTATACAGGCAACCCCCGCATAACACGGTACTTCTACGTTTTCCACGGTTTTGCTCTAACAAGATTGATAAATTGCGGAAATCCTCACACAACATGGTATTTATATAACACTGTTTTGCTCTAACACAATTAGAGAATTTCAGTAAATCTCACATAACATGGTATTTTTGAGCTTTTGTGCTTGGAAAACCCTGCTATTATGTTGGTTGTAATTTTTCAACATTTCCACACTTTTTGAATCCCCTGCCGTTGACTCACTAGTCAAAAAAAAATATTGAGAAATCGCTGTATTTTATTTTGTTGGGAAATCGCCGTGTTATGTTCTATGCTATTGAACTTGTGGAAAAATCTAGATTTCAAAGTTTTATTACTATCGGAGAGCATACCAGGCCATTCAAAAGATGTAAATCATCTAAACGTTGAAGTTTTGTTCCTACCACCACAGTTGTACTTCTTTCATTCAGCCATTAGATCAAGGCATTATATACCCACCTTTAAAACTCATTACATCAGAAAATTGTTACAATGGATTTTGGACAAAATCGATTCCAATCTATTGAAGTAATGGAGGCATGGAAACATTTCTCAATTGTGGACTGTATCAGAATCATAGCTTTATCACTGAAAGAAGTAAAAACCGTCAATGTTAAATGTGTGTGGAAAAATGTATGGCCAGAGTCCATTCATTCAGGAAATATGGTCAAACGGGCAGAAAATGGAATCAGTGCAATAGTGGAGCTTGCTATGTCAATAGGAGGGGAAGGTTTTGATATGACTGCTGAAGCCCTCATGGGTAACAGTTAATAGAATAGTCCCCCTACTGGATGTAAAAGACCTGAGTTCGAATCCTGTTGATGATGGGAGGAATTTTTATGGGGCTTTTTCACAATGTGGCTGAGTTAGTCGGGCTCAGGCGAGGGTAGCATGGTTTTTTCTCCCGGAACCTTGGGTTTTTCATCCAGCAAAAGAAAATTGACCTCAGGACATGCAATTTATAGACAATATACACAGAGTAACATGGCCTTAGTTGCCTATGCTCCTAAAAAAAAAAATTATTACTGAAGATGTTCAAGAATTACTGGCAGAAAAAGAGGGTGGTGAAGTGGATTTTATGGAAATGGCATTGGAGGTAAAACCAAATCAATTGAGAGGATGATAGCACATGAAAATTCTAAACTTCCAAATTTAAGCAAGAGGTGTCAGAAAAGTTACCACAGGAATAACTGGCTTGTGGCAGCCAACAAATTTTACACTAAAAAGCATAGGGAAGGCATAAAGTTAGCCGAGCAATTAGAATCTTATTTTTTGAATGCAGATTCTTGAATGAAAGAAGCCCAAAGTTCAAATGGGAGCTTCAAAAAATGCTTAGTTCCATACGATGAAATTCGCAAAGATTTATCAAGCAAAAGCAAATAAATCCAGATTACTGATTTTTAAAAGCGAGTAGAAGATACATGAAATCTAGAATGGTGTATTTTTGTTAGCTTTTGGAACATAAACCCCCCCCCCCTTTTGTACTTTTTCTTAGTCTTGTATAACACTGTTTTGCACAACATGACATTTTATAGGAACCTAATTACCGTGTTATACAAGAGTTACCTGTATATGGGGAACCTAATATACAGTAGTTCTCTTAGATAATGGAAGAGAATTCATAATTGCAATTATCATAAGACTGCTATGAATACATCACTGACACACCATTTGGGGGGGTACACCCCTATGACTTGTTTAAAAATCTCAAGTGATAATAACAAATTTGATTTTTAAACAAAGGCCATGGGGAGGGAAGAATATATTTCTTTTCATCAAAAGATTGTTGTTAATAGTGCAAAAAGGGAAGCAATGATAATTTCAAAGCTGTTCCACAATAACAGCCCTTCACTTTTCTATTCTGATTTTAAACAGTCATGTGGGGGGATATATCTCCTGTCTCCACAAGATTCTCTGCATAACATATTAACTATAGTTGCAGTGCATTATATGCACTACTTTACTCAGATAATAGTAGAGAATACACAAATGCAACTATAAAATGGATTTTTACCGACATGAACTGGTAAACCCTAAGTTTTACCATATCAGGTGTAAAAGTCCAAAAACTTGAAATGTATTGATATTTTAGACAAAAGCATGAAATATCAACACATTTCAGGTAAATCCTAGGATTTACTGATTTCAGGAAGTAATACATATAAACAATAATTTACTATCTCACATTAGCATGAATATTAACAAAACAATGAAAAGACAGACACAAATACTAAAAAAATTTCTTTTACTCAAAAAATAACAAAGTCCTCAAAATGGCTTCATGAAAGGCATTTCAGCAACAACCATTCAGTTTCAATTTCCCTTTCAAAGGATAAAATTTTCTCTTCAAACAGCCGTAATGTGACAGTGCAACCTTCAAATAACACAGCTGGCTACAATATAATTTTGGATATATTACAGGTAAAATTATTTTCCCACTGCTACCACCACCACTTAACAATGAGAATTTTTTTTAACTCACAAGAAGTATAAAAATGTATAGTAGTTTAGTATCATATATGAGTTGAATACTATGCCACACAAGAACTCAGTTATGATATCCTTAGTTTAAAACATCTCAGCATAATGTCAAACAAGGCTCAACCCCAATATATATCAGTTAAGAATTATATTATTTTGCTTCTATTAACAAAAATAGTTAAAAAGTCAAAGAGCATGGCTATTCATAATGTCAGTTTTAGACACTTTATATAACATGATTGTGAATGAATACTTAAAATTATTTTTTCTGGTCTCCATTTTAAAAATGGATAAAGTTGCTGTACTAATGTTATTTACAAAAAAAAAATTAGTGTGTGTATGTACTGTGTATGCACGAAAGATGCTTTATGTGAAAACATCCTTGGCTTGGAAGAAGGACCCAGAACAAGCAATGCACTCATCCACAAGGCCCCTTAACCTTCATCAGTCTACAAGGTCTGTCCAATAGGCCTACATCCTCCAGAACCTCTAACTCATGCAAAGAATATTAGTCTGCCACCAGTGTGAAGGCCTACTAATGAAGTTTAAACCAGAAGACAGTAGGCAGCATTTAACTCAGTAGCTCACTAATTTTTATCTTCTCAATTTACCTACCAGTCAACATTCTCTAAGAGATAATAACATGTGATTATGTTAAATTCTCTGTTTATTGTTATTTAGTTTTCTAAATTTAATATATGTTAATTATAGTGCTAATGTTTTTCCATCCTTATTCCAAGAATGGAAAAATGTTAGCATAGCATATTTCATTTGATCAACCCAATAGTGTATAATCATAGTTTTGAAAAGCAGAAATATGGGTTGTGCATGATTAGGAAATATAATACCAGTCAGGATACAAATGACTGAAGAACACAATTTTTTTTTGCATAAATAACACCATTTCTTTCAGATCCCCATCCCTCCATAATATCATTTATATGTCATAGTATACATTTATTGTACATACTTTCTGTAAATTAAAAATAATGGGGCTTTGCAAGTTTGTATTTTCAAAAATTTTGATAAATATTTCATAAATGTCATAATGTGAGAGGGAGAGAGCTGTTCAAAGACCTTTTATAGTATGTTTTGTTGTAATACAGATATTATTCCTGACCCCTGTGTTAGTTCAAGGTTGCAAAGTATATACAGATATTATAGAAATACATAATTAACTGCAAGTTCTATCAACAATATGACCACTCCAGAATGCATGTAAAATGTGGTAATGCAGCTGATGTTAAAAGGAACTCTCCAAAATTTGCAAAGTGTGAATGCTTTGAGTCTATAAGTCTGGATTTGCATGAAATACTACAGCAGAGAACATAAATTATATTATACAAAGATATAGGCAAATTTTTTTTCTATATCTAGAGAAAATGGCACAATTTAAACTATACTATAAGGTTCTCTTTTTATCAAGCTACTGGTTACAGCTGTTTTATTTGAATTACAATTGTCCATATATATTCAGATAAAGTTCAGCGAAGAAGTTATCTTTGCAAAATAAATTAAATGCGAATAAAATATATGTAAATAGAATTCTTTGTCTCAATTATATTTTAAAGCTTAGTAATATGACTACTGTATTTTCAAAATTGAATTTAAAATGAGGTATCACATTAGGGATAATGTAGAAGCTAAAAGATGTGCTTCAGAACTCCCTGTTAAAAATTATCAATACTGTCATGATTATTGCACAGTATCAAAGTCAACTGTTATCCAATATCAACAACCTTCTTCATTTTCCCCTGGCCAAAAATATGCAACACGTTTCTTGTTTGGGATTACCAATTAAAAAAAAATAAAAGATACATATAAGTTTATTTTACATTTTTAACTACACTATTACATAACAAACACAGCTTTAGAGCTTTTAACAATTTTACTCCGATCTTTCTTACTGAAAATATGTTTAGCAGTAAAGCCCTTATCAGAATATGTGATCTAACGCTGCTTTACAATTTACAAAAAATGTGCTGCAAATATACATGTGAAATTAAACCATATCACAGAAGGATTAATGTTAAAAACCATTCTCATATGTTTACTCTTCAGTTCTATTTACTCAGGTTATTTAAAGCAATGTGACACCATATAACTTATCTGTGTAATATTTGAGGTGAATAATAATTTTTAAATAGGTATTTCAAATAATTATAATGATAACACTGAGAAATTTAATTGTACATAGAGCTCATATATGCACACCAGTATTTTCATTAGTAAAATTCAAATAAGAGCAGGAAAATTAAGGGGAACTGTGTGTTCAATGTTACTTTTATAAAGTTTTTTTAGATCCAAGATTTCTCTATAATACATAAAATAACAACCCTCTGAACTGTTTCTGGCAATTTCATGCCAGATTTATCACTCTAACAATAAATGAATAGCTGTCTTGTTGACTATACATATATATGCATATCTGTCAAATCATTTTCAAGAACATATTCTTCAATATGTGTAATTTTTAACGCAATAAATACAACCATAATTTGTACTTCCACAAGTTACTATCCATTAACCTCTATTATGCCTATAATTCATAATATGATGCCATATTATGAACATTGCATTATCATTCATAACATTTTCGATTTGAAAAATGTAATTTTTTATTCAAGATACACTCAGGTCATAGTTAACAAAATATCATTAAATATTCAGTAACTGGTAGTACAATCATTTATTTAAATAATTTAACACTTACACAAGGACATCATATAAATTCAATACCCTCATACTTGTATCCCCCAATTTCAACCTCTGGCATAAAAATGTCTCCATTAATAGTAAAAACAGTAATGTATGTCGAAATCTTCCCTTCAATTTCTTCTGATTTTAATGCAACTAAAACTGAATCTGAGGTTCCTGGAATAAATTTAAATGACGAAAATCCATGTGTCTGTAATAATGGTCCAACTGTTTTAACAGTAACCTCCGAAAAGTTTTCAGACGTTTCCAACAAAATATTGGTACCACGTTTTTCATCGTCTTTTTCATTGTACTGACTTGTACTTGCTCGCCGTGGCAAGAAAAACCACTTATTATGATAAGTGCTCCAGGCAACAGCTTCGTGTATCATATAACCTAAAACAGAAAGGGGGAAGAAAGATTCCAACTGATAAATAACCAAATTTCAAAATACATGTGTAAAAATTGCAATTAATTTTTGTATCTTATTGGACTAGTTTTAAACGAATATATTAATTATGAAAATGAATTCAAATCAAGCTAGTTTATATCTAAAACATTAGGCAAGCACAAAGTGAATTAATTAAATACGAGTGGATACATACACATTTATTTATGCTTAAATTATGCTATTGCAGCATCCACATACAGAACAAATTTCCAAAACCTTTCCTAATGAAAGTTATGAACATGCTAATGTAGAACTAATATATATATATATATATAAATAAAAGTCATCAATCATGGGGACAAGACAATAAAAAAAAAAAAAAAAAAAAACCTTCATGTCTATGAATAACAAGATTCAGTGGTAGACTGCCTTAAAAAAATTAAAGCTTCATAAAACAAGTTAATGTATACAGTACATTAATTTTAGGCACATTTGCTTGGTTCGCATGTAAAGCAACAGCTTTTATGTGTGACCCAAGAACATTTCATTTCTACACATCTGCCATATTACCCATTCATTCTTGCAACCATGCATGGCAACAAATATAATATCCAGTGTTTCAGCTACAATATACAGTATATGGATAGCCTATTTGATATTCATGAAAAAAATAACTGCCAGATTTCTATTGGTCAAATTTTAATGAAATTTGAGAATGCTTGACAAATTGTTCTAAAAGAGCAAAATATAAAATTTCATGAAAATCCACCCATCACTGAGAGTCAAACTATCACATGTTGAGTGATGGACAAAGAAATAATTTCTGGATTTCTGTTGGTCCAATTTTAATGAAATTTGGGATGGCTTGACAAATCTTTTTATAAGGCCCAAATATCTTGGGTATGAGGTTACTATTACATTGGTTAAGATTTTTGCAGTTTCAGCGAATGCCAAGTTTACATTTATATTTAGTCTTTTTATTGACTTAATTGTTATACTAAATTATTTTCTATAAGTAGTTTTATAGTTCTAGCCAAGCTCAGTGGTTTATTTTGAATTTAGATAGCGATTTTGAAAGTTAATACTTAATGTCTGTAGATTTTACGTTTGTAACTTGTCGCCACTGTTATACGATATGGAAGGTTTAGAGTAAAACTAGATAATGAAATACGTAGCATTGTATTAGAAATCTGTTAGATTAGTATAGTATTATCAATAAAATTTATTAATCTTATTAAATTTCATTCTTAATTAAATTATACTTAAATGGAATCATGACCCAGCAAAGCAGCATTCACAGAATAGCCAGAGTGCTGTGGCTCGCGGGAGAACCGAAGGGGGTGATTCTTCCACGCATCACAGTCTAAAACAATGCATGAAATGTGAAATGTTTGCAGACCTGTCTAGAACAGGACATGATCTAGCCAAGGAGGATGCCTTTGTGTGTATGTGTGCTAGGTGCAGAGACTGTGAAGTAATTAGGCGCCAACTCACGGTTTTGATGGGCGTCTATGAGAGTTTGAGGTGTAGGGTAAATGTCCTTGAAGAAATTAATATGAGGGGGCCCATCAAGCTCAAAGCTGCCCAACTCAACAACAGAACTCACTTCTGTGCATCAGGCAACACAGCGACAATCTCCAAGGCAGAATTCGCTGGTCCCACAGGAACTAGTTATTGTCGGTGACCCTATTGTCAGGAAGACAGGGAATATATTATGCAAAAAGGATAGGTGGAACAGGACCAGGGTATGTCTGCCAGGGGCAAAAGTTGATATTGTTGTACACGTTGGCACTAATGACCTTAAGAGTAAGAGATCTGCAGATTTACTTAAGTACAGGTCAATGCTGAAAAAAAGTTGCGAGTTAGAGTTAAATTTGAAAGTGTCTGCAATTCTGCCGAGACACGATAGAAGGGAGTATATGATGAGAGCCTTGTCTATCAATTCGGCTCTGGAGATGTGCAAGGCTCACGGAGTAGAATTTTTTTTTCAACGTGGTCTGTGCTTGCTAACAAGAGAAACTGCTTCTACAGGGATGGGATACACTTAAATAGAAAGGGTGCAAGAATATTTGCTGATGCTATAGAGGCAGTGTTAAGTGGGTCGGAAAACTACTAGTTTGGGGGGGATTCACAGACTAAAAGATTAATGATAGCTGCAGTCAGAATCGAAAGTGATTCTTGCACTGCTTCTATTGTAATGAGCAGCAGCCTAGAGAGCAAGTTGCTGGAGATTTCAAGAGCTGCTGGGAGTCATCATGGAACAAGTAAATACATGGGCTTTGTTAGGGTAACTAAGAGTAAGAACAAGTGCATGTACACTAATGCTAGAAGTATAGTAAATAAAATTGATGAATTTGAAGGGCTGATCAAGACATGAAAGGCAGATATTGTTGGGATATCAGAGACATGGTGTCACACATATTTAACCAGTGCAGAATTGGAATTTAGGGAGTACAATGTGCACAGAAAGGACAGACAGGATAGGAAGGGAGGAGGGGTTATCTTGTTAGTTAAGAAACGCATAAAATCTAAGGAAGTGTATCCAGTTGACACGGGTGGACAGTTGATTACGTCTGGTGTGATATAAACACTGGGAAAGGGAAAATGAGAGTAGGAGAATGTTATAGGCCTAATGATGCTGGTGATGACTACAATGAACAGTTGTGCAGAGAAATAGAAATAGAATATTGACTGGAATTTGTGGGTTGGTCATTCGCATGCTAGCAAGACTTTTATGGATTTATTGGAGGATTGTTTTCTACAGCAACATGTTTGAGGGGCAACCAAATGGAGTAATACCCTTGATCTGATTATCAGCAGTGACAATGCATGCATTAGGGATTTGCAGATAAAGGAACCACTAGGTGACAGTGATCACAGTGTACTGATATGGGATTTACTTAAAGATGTAACTACGATCAAGGGCAAAGGGAAGGGTTTTTGTTTTTGTAAGAGTGACTACAGAGGTCTCAGACAGTTTTTAAATTCCATAGAGTGGGATCAACTGATGATGTCACCAACAGTGAATTCTAAATGAGGAAGCCTTCAAGGACTTAATCTTGGAGGCTACTAGGCTTTTCATACCAACTAAGAAATACTGCTCAAGGTTCAGGCCTAAATGGATGTCAGAAGAATTAACAAGGCTTTTGGCAGAGAAGAAAAACGCATGGGATGCATATAAATTATCAGGCCGCACAGCGGCCTACGACAGATATAAACTAGTCTGTAGTCAAATCACAAAGGTTAGGCAGGCGAAGGCAGATTACGAGAAATCTTTGACAAAGGACGCAAAGAGTTCTTTACTTACGTAAACTCTAGAAGGAAGGGGATGAATCAGATTGGTCCACTTAACATAGACGGTTTAACTACTGATGATCCTGATCAAATAGCTGATAAACTGAATGAGTATTTTGCATCTACATTCACATATGAGGAGTTATTCAGGGAGGGGAATGCCAGAAGTTTATCAAAATAACAGAGAGCTAAGTGATTCTGTGATAACTGAGAGCAAAGTGGAGGAGAAATTGTTGAAGTTAAACATAAAAAGTCACCTGGGACAGATGGAATCTATCCAGTTATAATGAAAGAGGCAGGAAGGAAGTAAGCAAACCCTTAGCCATAATAATGAGCATCCTCAGAGTCAGGGGAGGTTCCCATGGACTGGAGATGTGCAAATGTATCCCCAATTCACAAAGGGTGACACAAATAATTATAGACCTGTTAGTTTAACTTCTGTTCTGGGGAAAATAACGGAGTCACTGATTAAAGAGGTGATACAGGATCAGTCAAGGCAAGAGAGCAGCAATAGTTCAGACACAGCATGGGTTTCTTAAGGGGAAGTCTTGTCTGACCAATTTGATTGGATACTACGATGTGGTCACAAAGGAACTGGATGCTAAAAATAATTTTGATATCATATACTTGGATTTCAGGAAAGCTTTTGATACTGTTGCACATGGAAGACTGCTGTACAAATTGGAGTGGTGTGGCATTAAGGGTAAGTTGCTACAATGGATAAAGTGATGGTTGAGTGGGAGATGGCAGAGAATGGTAATAAATGAACATTGCTCTATGTGGACTAATGTTATTAGCGGAGTTCCCCCAGGGTTTGGTGCTGGGCCTATTGTCGTTTTGTGTATTTATCAATGAAGGTATATCAGGCTTAAGTTTGCAGATGATACAAAGGTTGGCAGGGTTGTTAATGACACTAAAGACAGTATTGCTCCTGCAATAGGATCTTGAAAGGTTAGGCAGATAGGCTGAGATGTGGCGCCTGAAGTTTAACATTGACAAATGCAAAGTACTGCATGTAGATAGCAGTAACCTCTGTGGTACTACACTCAGGGAGGTGGAGAATTAAAAAGACCTGGGGGTAATTGTGCAGTCAGATATGAAGTTCTCTGAGCAGTGCAGACGGGCTGCCAAAGCAGGTCATGGAGTTTTGCCAATGATATATAGGAATTTTTCTAGCAGAGACAAGGAGGTGATTATCCCTTTGTATAAGGCAATGGTCAGACCACACCTTGGGTACTGTATACAGGCCTGGAAGCCTCATTTTAGGAATGATGTAGAGTTGTTAGAAAGAGTACAGAGAAGAGCAACAAGACTGGTGAGGGGAATGAAGGGATCCTCTTATCAAGAGAGGCTTAAGTTCTGTAAGTTGCAGCATCTGGAGACTAGGCACCTGCAAGGTGATCTGATTGAGGTGTATAAGGCCTTGAATGGTTTGAGCAGGCTCAATGCTGATGGAATACTTCCGCTTGCTCAGACTAAGAACCTGAGGGGACATAGATTCAAATTGAGGAAAGGCAGTTGTAGAATAGATGTGCGGAAGTTTGCCTTTAGCCAATGGGTAGTTGATTGCTGGAACAGACTTCCATCTGTTGTTGTGGAAGTTGATAGCTTAAATAAACTTAGGATTGAACTAGACAAACATTTGGAGTGACCGGATGGATGAAATGGGAAGGGTTTTTTTTTTTTTTTTTTTTTTTTTTTTGGCTGATGCTGTATAAGCTTGCTTTCTTGCATCATATGCCTCAACTAATGCTAATGATAATATAAAATTACATGAAAATCCATCCATTAGGAGTGAAGTATTACATGTAGACAGATGGTCAAACATGGCAAAGACAATAGGCACATTATTCATATGTGCTAATGCACCTAAAAAATTACATTCTTTATCATGAAAGCACCAACATCTCAAAATTGCAACAACATTGGCATGAATTATTCTGGTGTTGTGCTACAAATATTTCCTTTAAAGAAATAAAAATAAACACATTTATAAACTTTTATTTTTTGCAAGAAATTCTATAAACAATTATGTCTATTCACAATACAGTGCCTCAAAGTGTACAGCTAAATATTTTATTTTAACATGTTGCTGCCTTGTCAGAAGGTGAGCAAGCATCCTGTCAGTACAAATACAATATAATGTAACCTGATGACAATTTATATCTGAAGTACGAGAAATTATACTTGCAAGTGGTGGTGAACATATATGCAAATATACAAGGAGATGCTGAGCTCTAAAAATTTCCTAACCATCTGCAAATACTCCAGGTGGTTGACAGAGCAGTGTATACGTATATATGCACATTAAGACTTAAGGACATCCAAACTCACCACTCTAGGAAACCCTAAAGAATTTTGCAATAGGCATTGCCAAAATTCTATATACATTTAATATAAAGTATTTCCAGATCCCTAGAATCAAATTCTGAGCTATACTAGGCAAAATAAGGAATATTCTCTGCTCCACAGAAGAATGACATTTTATAAATTCAACTACTAAACTAAATATATAAGAACAAAAAAGCTAAACTAAAATTTAGCTAAAGCCTAAATATCAGCTCCAGATGATAGAGCTGATATTCAAGTTACACTTGTAAAACAAGTGCATCACAGTTCAGCCAAATCTGGTCATTCTACAAACACCACCTTCTCTGCTTGCACTTTCATGCGGTGAACTGTTAGTCCAGTTTTCACAACCAAATTCTTTATTCCTCATTCCACCCTGATTGTTCATCTTTTATATGGTCGAATCTCTTCACAGAGACCCCTTTTTTAACATTTCAGCACATTATAATGACCATGTGGTAATGTCATGGCTGATTTCCCATAAGCCTAATGCTACTTGACATTTGTTATAATGACCTTGAAAGACAAATAAATTCTCTATAATGACCAAAAAATTTTCCACCACTCTCAACATCTTATTTTTACTTTTTTAAAAATGCTCTGCCACTGAAAAAGCATATTTCGACAGATTATTTTAAAGTCTAAACCAATTCCCCTGCATATGGTTAGACCTTGATATACAGGGTGATTCACTACCAGTGCGACAAACTTGCAGGAGGTGTAGGGGGCACAAAGACGAATCGGAATCACATAGCATTGCAGGGTCCGGAATGCCTTCGTCATGCGGTAGAGGACGTTGAATGGGAGGTTGCGTGAACAGCGATCCCGCTGGAAGTCAGCATTTGCGAACCGTTTCTGTTGAAGAAACCAAGTAGCAAAATTCCTCCGGAGTGGATAATCCGCAGGCTCCAATGATTGGACACGTTGCAGATGGTATGAACTCATTTGGTTTGTTGACAGTATCCTCCATACAGTGGATTGGGAAATACCCAATCGTTGGCCTATCGCTCGAGTACTCGCACACGGATTGCCTTCTGCAAGACGTAGGACATTCTCCTCATTGTCTGGCGTCCTCGTCGTTCGCTCTCGATTCATGGTACCTCTCGTGAATCAACCAGTCTCACGTAACCGTCTGTGCACACGTGCGAAAATTTGTATGATGAGGAGCACGCCTGTGCGGGAAACGTTCCTGGTACAAGCGCAGAGCGGCACGCCCGTTACAGTCCGCAGCTCCATACGCAAGGTGCATGTCGGCCAGTTCAACGTTTGAATACTCGTCCATCCTACTGCCTCGGTAACCAGGTCACAAATGCTGACTTCCAGCAGGACTGCTGTTCACGCGACCTCCCGTTCAACGTCCTCTACCGCATGATGAAGGCATCTTGGACCCTGCAATGCTTTGTGATTTCGATTTGTCTTTGTGCCCCCTACACCTCCTGCAAGTTTGTCGCACTGGTAGTGAATCATCCTGTATATGTAAGTATGTGTACATATATAGATACATATGTGGTACTGTTATGGTAATTACAAATAATTTATAAACACAATCAATGCAAAATATGCAAAAATTTTCATTTTCTTTTAAATGTTCCAACTTTTCTTTGTTCTTTTGCTGATTTTATGAACTATCAATATAATGTATTTTGATAAAAATTACCATTTTTCTCGTTCTCCCTTGGGGAAGGGGGGGATAGCTATAAAACACTACAACTTTGGTGGTTGACAACCTTTTATTATTTTTTTTTATCATGGGTCAATCTATGGTTTCTGCAACATCTGATGTGTTAATTCAATATTCTGAATGAAATATAAAAAAAAAAAAAACTTACAATCACAACTGGGTGGGTGGGAAGTCACTCCCTCTATATTGGTGAACCATACTTAGAAATGTTGCAAAATTTTGTGTGGCCTACAATTTCTGCATGGGGAAATGCTCAAGAGTTGATGTTTATGCAAGATAGTGCTCCCCTGCATTTTGCTTTGACTGTTAGGGAGTGGCTCAATGAGCATTTCCCAGGATGCTGAATAGGCCATCGGGGACCCAAAGAATGGCCTGCACGAAGTCCAGACCTAACCCCATGTGATTACTTTTTATGGGGATGGGCCAAGGAAGAAGTGTAAAAGAGTAAACCTAAAAATATTGATGAACTTGAAAACAAGATCTGTCAGGTTATCTCTGGTGTTCCTGTCCAATTCTTAAGGAAGCCCATTTAAAAAAATGTGTGGAAAATGCTGAGGGTCCCACCGAGTTTTAACTTTCAGGAAACTAATGGCAAACAATAAGCTACAAAAAAAAAAAAAAAAGTGCAGCACTATTTTGTATATTTTAGGAAATATAACATTTTTAAAATAGGGAATTACTTCCCACCCACCCTGTAGTAAGCAATTCATACATTTGTCATCTGTCTAGTAAATAAATTTCTTTTTATACTCAGTACAGCCATCTGCAACCAGAAGAGTTTACAACTTCATCATAACTAATTATGACAGTTGATATAGCAGTGCAACAATTAGGAATGTGGCTGCACATTTTTTGTGGCATTGTAATGGTCAAACTTGCAACATGTGGTACAAGAACAGCGTCCAAATGTGCACAGCTTATGGCTGTACTCTCATAAATTATGATGTATCTTATTTATTTACATTTATAAACATTGAACTTAATCTTAATGCTCTTATTAGCTTATGAAGGGTTTCAAGTAATCATTACATGAGGGTCATTTGAGAGTTATGAATTTTATTAGTTATTTATTTTTTCATAACCCTTCTATAAATAATCTCAGTAAATCTACTCCTACCATACTGAACACATTACATTCTATTTCATCTCCATTCCCTTGATCTTCTGATAGAAAAACATTAGAAAATTCCTAGATATTCTTGATATTAAGAAGCCTCCAAAACTTGATAGCATCTTTCTGCTTGATCCTAAAACTCCATACTTCAGAGTATTTCACTTTTAATCTCTTATTCCACTGGTGGTTTTTATTTTTTCCTTCTGCAGAGAAATATCCTCATATCCAACTCAATATCAATAATCCAATATCCTAAAAGGGTGACAAAATTCTCTCCTCTTTCAATTGTAGTCTCACTGCACTTACCTCAACCCTTTTAAAATATATATATGGAGAATGTGTTGTATGCAAGTTACTATTATAACTTGCATACTAATTTGGTGTAATTTCCAACATGTTCACCATATTTTATATTTAGTATTATAAAACTACACAAAGAAGCCTTTACATGCCAATAATTATTTCAAATATACTATGACAGCAAATTCTGCAAAGTACATAGTGTACCTTGGTCTAAATATCACATAAAAAAATACTGAGCATTTATATTTCTGTCCATGGTTTGTAATTAGACCAAAATGACGACTTCACTATTCTGATATAAAGTCATTGTACACTGATGTACATCCTCAGAAAGCATTAATGACTAACATCAATCTGTGAACAGAATATCTTGTTAAGAAATATAACCAATGCAGAAGTTAGTGACATAATCAACTTATTAAAAAAATATATTCTGCTAGCAGCAAATTATTTCACTCATGGGGAGACCTTTTGCCAACAATTATTTGGGGTTCCAATAGGAGGAGCAATAAGTTAGCAATAATTGTCTTGTCAGGTTATGACAAGCATCATGGCAAGATCCAATCTTCCTTATATTTCGAGCGTACAGCTCTAAAACAGTGTTTGCAGGCCAGACACTAGGTAGTCCACTAGACAGAACTTACTGGAAACTCTCTCTAGGAGGCATTCAAGCTAGTGTATAATTTTGCTGCCTTTATTCTGCCAGATAGTAACTGCAGGGAGTCCAAGTAGTGAGTGCAGGGGAGAAAATTGTCGAGACCATGATATGTCAAGGAACTGGGTATATTCTTGTTATGTGTGCACTGTATCCATAAATATCATTACTTCATGCAACATGTCCTCCTCACCTTTTCTTACTACT